>NC_053025.1:578634661-578769480 GCF_003073215.2 Triticum urartu | reverse complement strand
GATCCTCAGTTGAACCTATTATCTGTTGAGTAAACTCAGCTCATACAAACAAATGTTATCTGTAGTTTTTTTTTGACAAAGAGATGTTACCCTGTAGTATACCAAACATTGATAAGCAAAACGAGGATTCAAGTACCTTAGAGGCTTTGTAGTCCTGGTTGTGCTTATCCCTAGCTCATTTCATTTACTAGGGCTTTGTAAACTGTTGTTGAACACATGACGCCTTTGGCGCCCTTCAACGTTCAAAGACATACACAAATAAATCATCTATTCGTATGTTAATTAGACGAGTGCCGGACTCTTTTTAGCCTTTACATGAATGCTGATTTTCTGTTAGACGTTTAGTTTTCACTTATTATTATTTTTACGGATAAGTATATTTTTCGTCCTCGAACTTTTTCGAGAGTTTAGAAATCGTCCCTCAACTCAAAACCGGATAGTTTTCGTCCCTCGTGTCGCTTCGGGCGGTTTTAGTACGCGGTGAATAGTAACTCGGTAAACAGTAAAATCAAAAAAATATCAAAAAAATCTGAAATTTTACAGCATCAAAGATACTCTGGTGCGCAAGACCCGTGCAAAATTTCGTGGTGTTTCAACAATCGAGCAGCTCCTGACAAACAAAAAACTGTAAATATGTACGTCGGTGAACAGTAAATTCAAAAAATAGCAAAAATATAAAATCAGTGCATGCAAAAATATCAAAGATGCTCAGGTACGTAAGATGCGTGCAAAATTTCGTGATCAAATGACATACGATGAGCTCTAGCCAAAAAAAAGGCACTTTTTCAAAAAATAAATGTGAGACAAATTTTGTTTTTTTTTTCCACGAGTTCGTGCGATGCCCAAACACCACAAAAATTTGCACACACGTTGAACACCCAAGCCTCTTTGATGCCAAAAAAGTTCATACTGTTTTGATTTTGTTTGCTATTTTTTTGAGTTTACTGTTCACCGACGTATATATTTACAGTTTTTTGTTTACCGCGAGCTGCTCGAATGTCAAAACACTAGGAAATTTTGCACGGTCTTGCGCACCAGAGTATCTTCGATGCTGTAAAATTTCGGATTTTTTGATATTTTTTTATTTTACTGTTCACCGAGTTACTATTCACAACGTAGTAAAACCGTCCGATGCGGCATGAGGGGCGAAAATTATCCGGTTTTGATAGTTGAGGGACGAAAACTATCCGGTTTCGAGTTGAGGGACGATTTCTAAACTCTTCAAAGAGTTTGAGGACGAAAAATATACTTATTCTTTATTTTTACTTCAAAAAATGCTACTTATAGCTGACATAACCATAGCTTGAACCTCGTCGCAGACCTGCAAAAAACGCAGTAAAAACATTGCTCAGCTAAGAAAAGCATACCGGAGGGAGTGTAGCCACAAAATCAGTGCATGAAAAGCTGTGGCTAAATTCAGGACACGACTTGTTCCTCGAGGACTCCGGCAATCCAAACTATTTCTCGACTCCCGGCACACCTTCCTCCAGATATTTCCGTTTACAAGTTGGAGGTACAAACCTGTGCGGCTGTACTACATCCACTCATCCAGCCCTGCATCCCAGCTCGCTGGACGTAGCACTGGCCATGCGCTTCACCTCGGGCCTCTCATATGCAGGCATGCGGCCACGTGGAAGATACGTGGATCATCAACCTAAGAGCATGGTTTATAATATAGTTATCTACTGGTTATATCATGTTACCATTTACAACCAATGTAATAGTCAACACGTATAGTACTATTCCCTTCATTGCGCAATGTAGTACATATAGAAAGTCAAACTTTGCCAACTTCGATCAAGTTTATAAAGAAAACGGTCTACATCTGCACTATAAAATATGTAAATTATGAAAATATAACTCATGATGTATTTAATGATGTGCATTTGATATTGTTTGACTTTTAGAAAAATTCATAGGCACTACATTATGGAACTGATAAAGTACTAGTTAACTACAAGAAAGTACCATTTGATTAAAGATATGACCCACCTTACCCGTATCTTGGAGTCTGTGCTGCAGACGGCTGTAAATCTACAACCCGCTTCTCTTCTTTTTCCTCTTCCCTCTCTTTCAACTTAGAAACAATACAATATCTAAAGGACGCGACTAACCACCAGTCGACTGGTGGTTAGCGACAAATCCGCACGATCAAAAACCTGCATCCCTCCCCGCGCGTGACCCACTTCGGCAGCGCCACCCACGACCCAGCCTTCTCTCGCGAGGCCCACCGCGCGTAACGCATTGAGGCCCAAGACTGTTAACACAGCCCCTTTGGCCCACCTCCTGCACGTGACTTACCACCCCAAAACCTAGTTTCTTACCTCCATCGCAAGAAACATCCACCTGCCCCAATCAGTTCTCTCCTCTCTCCCCGACGCGCCTCCATCGCCGGCGACCTCCGCCCCAGATCTGATCCACCAAAAAAAAGGAAACCGCGAAAAACATCACCAAAACACAAAGGATTTGAGGGAGGGCCCCGGTTACCACAACAACATCACAGGGGTTACATCAGTTCGTCTCTATTTCATCATAATCAGGCAAAAAAGAAAGGAGGTAAGTGATTCAACCTCTATACACCTGCTGCATTTGCATTTCATACCAATAAAATCAAATTCCTCGGTTGTAAATTGAGTTACCACTCAAATTCAGTCAGGTTACCAACAAAAAGATTGACTAAATTTTCCTCTTTTACAACCAAAAAGTTGGTAAAATTGGTCCATGTTCCTACCTACATATTACATCATTGATTTACCTCATCATTAGGTTACCAACATAAACACATATAGGTTATCATCATCAATCTGTCAAGCTATCTTTTTTGGAGCATGTTAGAAATACATGTATGAATTTTCTCTTTAAAACTGACATACCATCTCGAATGAATATAGATTACCAGAATGTGTGCATTGAGTAATCAGCATCCTTTAAGATTTATTCAACATAAAAAAAGATCCTTTTCTTCCTTTTTATATTGAACAAACCCATGTCAGAACAAGTTATCATGCTAATTCATTACAAATTACCAGGAAAACTCAGAACCAAAGGTGCTAAAAACACTACAAGAATACCATGTGTTGATTTACATTGTTGCCACCAGACTTTTTTGATAAGAAATGATGTTCATGAAATAAGGTTGATAGAAACTATTGCTGTCATACTCCCATATGCTGGTTACTGCCAAAACGATACCTGTTATAAAAAAGAAGTAATGAGTGCAGTAAAAGGAAAAAAAATATAGTTGTTGTGAAAAAATAATCAAAATTGCTTGTAAGTGTGGAAAATTAATGGATGCAATCATATGTGCTAGCAGGTGCTGCAACACAAGAAAATGGCGCATGACAACGGGGATAATGTGGATATCATTATGAGTGGCGTGGAGACAAACCAACAGTGTGAATATGCACACACGGCAAGCTTTGGTTCTGCCAAAACAGATGAAGGTAAAACATTTACCATGCCACCACATTTTTGTACACAAACTTGTTACCATCGTACTTGAATTGCAACTACCACCCTATGTTATCTACAACTATCACGTTCACCATGAAACAATTCATCAATCACGTAGCTTGATGCGCACAGGTTACCATGAATTTAGGTACAGTTATCACACTTACTGCATATGAATTATCATGCAATCTGTATTACAATTGGAATTACATGCTTTCACTTTACAGCTACAAAAAACAACTTAATGCATGCAAACTTTACCAAGCAACTGGAGTACAAGATACCACTAGTTTTGGCGTGCAGAAAATATAACACAAATTAACAACTTTCAATCACATTACAGGTGCTACATCTAGAAGCAACCCGGTGGTTCGAGAGACAAGCAAAGAACCGACTACTAGCAGCATAGGGGGGAGAGAAAGCTTCTTTGATCATTCAGTCAGCGAGCCGGCGAGTCCAGAAACAGGAGGAGAGAATGCTGAACAGAGAGACAAAAATACCGAGTCATACTCCACAACGAAACCTCCTGATGAAACGATGAAGTTTGATACTTTTGAGGAAGCTTATGAACACTACAGGCAATATGCACTGAGACATGGGTTTGGAATGAGACTGGAATACAGAAAAACAATTAAAGACAATACTTTAAGCAGAGTCCTCTTGGTTTGTGGGAAATACGGCAAGCCAAAAACAAACAAGGAGGAGATAGAGGATGTGCAGGACCCAAAAGGCATCGTGAAAAAGAGGAAAAGAGGGAAGGTTGCGAGGTCGGGATGTCCGGCCCACCTTTACATCACCCACACAGATGCGTGGTGGAGAGTCAAACGCTTCAACGACGACCACAACCACCCTCTAATAAGAAAGCCGTCCTTGACAAAGTTCCTATCAACACATAGGAACATTCCAAAAGATGAGCATGACTTCTTGAAGATATTGCACGGATGCAACATAGAGACAGCAAGACAGATGCAACTAATGCAATGGTTCTACGAGAATCCTAAAGATGTACCATACACAACAAAGGACATCACAAACCAGCGAGCTAAATTCCGGATGGAGTACCGCAATGCTGATGTGGGGAGCACAATCTCGTACTTCCAAGATATGAAGGCACAAGATCCAGATTTCTATTGGAGAATAAAGCTTGATGATGAGGACAGAGTGGAAAATTTATTCTGGATAGATGGTGCGTCGCGCAGGGCATATGCTAGATACAATGATGTCGTCTCATTTGACACAACATACATGACAAACATGTACAAAATGCCATGTGCGCCCTTCATTGGCATTAATAACCATGGGCAGTCAATCCAATTTGGTTGTGGGTTTGTTAGAAACGAACTATCTGGTAACTTTGTGTGGCTGTTTAATGCATTCTTGCATGCAATGGGTGGAATTGCGCCAAAGAACATAATAACAGATCAAGATTTTGCAATGAGGAGTGCTATTGATGAGGTGTTCATCGGGATAGTACACAGGAATTGCCGCTGGCATATAATGAAAAAAGCACAAGAGAAGCTTGAGAAGCTGATTGCTGACAATGAGCCACTAAACAATGCATTCAAGGATTATGTTGACAACAGCCTGGCTGGTATTTTACTTCTCACCCCTCACTAACTTAAAACACAGAAAAATGGGCACATAGAAAATGAGTTTAGATGCATGATAACAACAGTTACCATCTAACAAGGTGACAAGTTACTAGAGGATTATAGCAAAATTACCTACATTAATTGCTTTCTGTACTACCCCTATCATGTTCGTGTTTGATGTACACATTTCAGTTGTTCACCCCACTACTTACAACAAAAACTTTTCAATCACCAGCTAGTGCTGATTGATATGAGTATCTTTTTGTTGCTAGTTAAAAATGATGCTTCTACTACACACACAGAGTGGTAATCGCTTTGGAAAAAAAACTTATCCTGTGTGCAAAGTACTTACCATGATGCTTGAACTAAAGTAACCAGGTGTGTGTGACAGAATTATCAACAACAGTGGTGTTCCCTAGTTACCAAATATGTTTGAACCAATGTTACCATCCTTCAAATACTTGATGTTACCATGTTTATGTTATGAATGCAGTTGAGGAGTTTGAGCACAAGTGGTGGGTGATGATGGAAGCGTATGGCCAGACCGACAACGAGCATTTCCAATGGTTGTGGAAGAACAGGAAGTGTTGGGTCCCGGTATACTATATGCATGATTTTTTCCCATTCTTGCAGACCACAGCAAGAAGCGAGGGTTTTAACTCTGTGCTCAAGAAGTATGTCAATCCAAACAACTCACTGGTCGAATTCGCACAACAGTACACTGCGATACAGGATAAGGTGATGGCTAGCGTGTCAAAAGAGTAGTTGGAAACAGTGTACAAAGAAACCGAAATGTACTCGATGAACCCGGTGGAGATGCAGGTGCGGGGGCTGTACACACATAACTTGTTTTGCAAGTTCCAGGTGGAGATAAAGGTGAAATCAGTATACAGATGCGACGCATTGGATGATGGTACTTTCAAGGTCAGCTCAGTGCGGGGGATAATACCAAAATATGGAGACAGGGACTACCATGTGCAAGCAAACATGGTTGAAGAGACATACTCGTGTAGTTGCTGCAAGTTTGATCGTGACGGTCTACTGTGCGCGCACGTACTACGAGTTATGGACCAAATTGGGGTATACGAGATACCTGAAAAATACATCCTAAAGAGGTGGACCTGGGATCCAGAGGAGGATCTTATTCAACCTGATTTCGAACAGCCAACAGTTAAGAAGTCGATGCCAGAGGAGGGGAAAAGCGTCATGCGATACACGTCAATTCTTAAAGAATTTAAGGCATTGACCAAAGACGCTTGCCTAACAGATGACGGGACCAGATTGGCAAGAAAACACCTGTATAATTTCAAGGAGGAGCTTGAAATCTTGAAGAACAATCAACTTAAAAAAGCAAGAAAGGAAAAGGAAGAAGCAAAAGGATCGTTTCAAGGACAGCCAGATCCCTGCTCGATACCTGTGGGGCGGATGAATGAAGACAACCCCGTCACACAGCACCAAAACACTCCCATGCAAGACATCTAGAGAAACCAGCCACACAGCAAACAAGTGCCACTAATGTGCAGCGACAGGAGAACACCGCCACACAACAAGAAAGTGCTACTAATGTGCAGCGAGAGGGTAGCCCTGCCACATAGCAAGAAAGTGTGCGTGTGACGATACATGCTAGCAAAAACAATCACGCTTTTGTCATCCAGCCCCCACATCCTGATGCAGCTCCGTCCTCAAACACAAAGTTGATACTAGACCCTCCCAAGACTACAACAAAGGGGCGACCAAAGTCAAAAAGAAAGCAGTCATGTTTTGAGATTGCAAAACCCAAGCCAAAAAGGAAATGTGGTGTGTGCGGGAGTCTGGAACATGACAAACGCACATGCAAATCTCCCCTAGCAAGATAAAAATGAAGAAGGTGCTATTAAAAGGAAAGATGGTGGCTACAATTTTTCATGGACCATAATGTGCAAGCTACAAGCCCCAATAACATTCCAGTTATCAGCATTGTATCATGCATTTATAATTGCTTTGTAATGCAAAAAGTGTATATCTATAATTTAAGCAAGCTATCAGTACCCTATTATGCCAGTTACTAGCAATGTATGATGAAATTGACATGGATTTGTAAATCCAATATTTTTATATCTACATTTTTTGAAGGCTACCAGCACTGCATTGTATTACTTAGGAACAAAAAATTAGGCCTGCTTGCACTTCTAAAAATTGCTTATTAACAAAATATAATCACAATAGTGAATTTATTATATAGTCAGTGACTTCGGACTGTGTATACTATAGTAAAACAGTATGTCAACACTTTGCTCCATGGCATTGTCGATGACAGATTCATATAAAAAAGTTATCAACACATTTTGGTAGAAGTTATCACACAGTAGTAAAAAAATATCACCTCATCACCCTTTGCTCCATGGCATTGTCGATGACAGATTCATATAAAAAAGTTATCAACACATTTTGGTAGAAGTTATCACACAATAGTAAAAACAATATCACCTCATCACCCGCTGCCGAACAGACGATAACGCCGCTGTTTGCATTTGTTTTGATAATGATCTAACCACCTGAATGTCATAATTTTCCGGAGAGCTAGAATTTGTTCCTGAGTTAAGGCTGGAACATTTTTGCCATCCCATTCCTCAAGGTACGTGCAGGCAAAAAATCCGCAATCAATGTTGAAACATTTGTGATGAAAAAACAACACAAAATCAGTTTAATTGGAGTTTTGCGACCAGGTCAATAAACAGGGATGAGAAACATATAGTGGGGTGTTAAAAAGAAAGTGAATAATCCACAACTAACCCATTATCTTGTTTGAACACATCAATGTACACAAGTTCATAGTCCTGAATCTGCTTATGCGAGTCCTTGTAATTTATCAACCAAGCCTTCTTTATAGCGTTCATGTATCTTGTCGCATGCTCGAGAAGAGAAGGACTATCTTGTTCACGCAATGAATCTAGAACTTCAAACCGCTTCGCCCTAAGATTTAGTGACAACACATACCAATGCCCGTCATCTGGACCGAGGCCCAACTTTTGCAAAGCAGGGAATAGCAGCTGCAAAAAATTAAAAGGCAGTAAGCATAGAAGGAGTTGGAAAAGAAACAAAATTACCAAGATAACAAATGGTCATGAAATTCACATGGGAGGCAACTAGAAAAAGAAATTATCAGGGTAGAAAGGTCAAAGTTGCCAGTGTGCATGAAAGAGGTTATCATGACATGAAGAACAAAACAATATCCCCAGATAACAGTAAGTTACATGATATTAACAGGAAGTTACCAAGACACTAACTGTAAAGTTACCAGATCCAGCAAACATAACATACCTGATCCTGGTGACTAAGAATGTAAGACTTGTCCCGTCGAAAATACTTCAATACACACTTGGATTTGAAGTCTCCTATCGACAGATACACAGATAGCAGCCAAGGGAAGATGAAGCCTGTTTAGCGTTTCCTTATACTGGAGAATGCGAACATGTAACTCGGCAATGCTGGTTGATAGTTGCCAACTCCCTTCACACAATCGGCAAGCTCACCGAGGGTGACCCACCTACCATCAATGTCGATAACCCTAACACTACAAAAAACAAAAAAATATTTAAAAAAATACATTTCAAAAAATGGCACACAAGTAATGATTTATGTTTAAAAAATGAGAAAAAGGATGAAAACATACTCTTTAATCTTAGAGTTGGAATCAGTAGTATGCTTGATAACTTCATTGTAAACATACTCTTCCTCCTCGATCGGTGTGAGGGTGCCAAAAGGCGGGAGCAGGTACTTGGACGGGTGGGTGACCCTAATTTTCCGAATAAAGGATTTAGGGGTTGAACTGCGTACTAAATGCTCTGTGTGAGGTGGTAACTCTGGTGTAACAAAATGTTGGACTTTGAGGGTTGTCTGGTAAAAACAGAAAAAACATAACTAAGCTGTATAATGTAACAAGCACATGACTAAAACAAAAAGTCAAAAAAAAAACAAATGAAAAGCATGAGTTATCAGCAGATGGGGCAAGGAATTATCAAGTGATGGGTCAAAGCTTATCAACTGCCACATGTTTTGATTATCAAGTGGTGGTCCATAGTTGAAAAACGAAGAAAGGGGTTTGTGCAAGGGTTGCAATGTTCATGGAGCAGAAAAAGAAATCACCTATTTGAACATTAGATTTCCCTTTTAATGTTGGTTGTCATGCTCAAATTCTTCCCACCACATGAGAACCTCATCATCGTCAATCTCAACATCATACACTTGCACATGACCAGCTTCCGGTGTTACTTAAATAAAAAAAGAGCGATGAGGACATGAACAGTAGTGATAAACAAGATAAATTGTTGCAAAAAAACAAGTATTGAAAATTGAGACAAGATACACAAAGTTATCAGGAACACAATATAGAAGGTACCAGGTAATTTCAATGTGGATTACCAACACACATGTATGGGCCTTTTAAGGAACAAATTAGATATCACTGGTGCACAACGAGGAACAACTGTGATATCAACAAATCATCATAACATGTAAAAAGAAGACCAAAAAGAATTGTATAGCCCATAATTGGTAAAGAATGCATATGTGGCTGGAGTTATGGTGTCAATGGTTCATAAATTGTCAGGATTTGAACATTTGAGTTACCAAAATAGTGTCATATAGACTTATCAGAATAAGAGTACACACCTGCTACTAAAAGTGCAGTATTGTTTTGTAAGCATGACAATCGATTAAGGAAAATAAATAGGCAATGATAGGAGATGTACGTATCACGCGCCTACTAAAAGTCAGTAACGGATAACATCGGCTTTCGGAACTGACAAAGTTACCAGGGGGGAAAGAGGATGGGGTTATCGTCTATGCTAGCATCGCACAAAAAATTGTAGCGGGCACAACAGAATTATATATTCCGGGTACTGAAAGCACATGTGTTCAATTACATCACACAAAAGCATAGAAAGCAGTATTGCATTCATCCATACACACGAATGATAGCAAGTTCCAAACACATAAATAAAAAGAGCACACCAAGGCACAAACAATACGATGTACGCTGACATATCTCAATCCATCACTCTCACTGCATAAAAGCGAAGACACAAGGTCTTCACTTACCAGAGTTGGGTGGCGGAGCCCAAGCAACCTGTTGCGCCTTGGTAACTTTCACCACTGCCTTGCCCTTCGAGCCAGCATCAACAGGAGATGCGAGCCCTAGAACGGCGACAGGGCCAGTAGCTAGTGCTGCAGGTGGTACTTGAGCCGATGGCGCCGCCGGAGGTGCTTCTGATGCTGCAGATGGTACTTGAGCCGATGGCGCCGCCGCAGGTGCTTCTGGTGCTGCAGGTGGTACTTGAGCAGATGGCGCCGCCGCAGGTGCTTCTGGTGCTGCAGATGGTACTTGAACAGATGGCACCGCCGCCGATGCTTGTGGTGCTGCAGGTGGTACTTGAGCCAATGCTGGTGCAGCTTGAGCCGTTGGAGTTGCTTCAGTATATGGTGGCACTTGTGGACTCGCACCAAAGATGGCATCAAGCCCAATAGAGCAGCTGGGTGGCGTAAAATTACCATCGTATTCTCCAGCTCCAGGGGTGCTCGACTCCAACGTAGGGTCAGCTACTGCTTCAAACACCACAAGTAACACACAAATAAGGAAAAAATGCATCAGGAAAACATGTAGAGAACATTGTATTTGTTAGTGCCAGAACATTAACTTGAGTTATCAAGGATTAAACAGACAAGTTATCAACACAAGAAAGTTAAGTTACCAACTTGTGCCAACAGGATTATGGGCACCATTCTCTTTACCTCCAGCTATAGCCGTATCAATAGGCATATTGACTGGGGTACCTCCCACAACTTTCTCAGTGTCACGAACGGCTACAACGAAAAAAGATTCAACACATCGTCAACATAAAACAACATAAAATACAAGAAACAAAAAAACAAAGGCGATGGCTAACAGAAATACCTTCACCTCCATCATGCACTATATTTGGGACGACTTCATTTTCACATTCAACAGCCACAGCCACGCTGGCGATATATTCAACAACAGCAGTAACAGTTGCCGCTGCAGCAAGCTGAAAAACAGCATCATCAGAAACACCAGCCGATGTCGCCGCAACAGCATCAGATGCGCCCTTGCTAGATCCTGCTGCTTTTTCAGACGGAGATGTCGCCGTGGGTGATTCATCAAGATGGATAACTTCTGTTGTCTCCGATGACGTTGTCTGCGACAATGTTGCCCTTAGTCGTGGAGAGGATCTGGTCTTGGCGAATTTCACCTTTTTCACAGCAGTTTTATCTTTTGAATGACTGAAAAAATGGGTACACAAGGGTAGTAGTGAGATTACACATGTTGTCAAACCTAAGTTACTACATGTTTCAAACAAAAAAAGATGTCACATACTTCATGTATAAGTAGCATCCAAGGAAAAAATTACAGAGTTATCAAGGACTATAAATATAAAGTTATCAAATGATATGAACAAAAAAACCAGCAATTAGTTTTGAATAACTGCAAACTAGAAAGGTATGTGAACACCTTTTTCCTGATACACTTGGTGAACCCTTTGCAGCAGCAACTTGTTACATAGGTGCATTGAATGAAAAAAATAACCAAATGTTACAAGCACATACACCTATAAAGATTAGTAACTCTAAATTATCAGGGGGGCAAAGTTGAGTTATCAATGTTCATCAAAATAAGTTATCAGACAACAATAACAAAATAACCATCTTGCTGGTATGTGTAAAACAAAAATATAGTTTCAATGCACATGAGAACAGTATAGAAAATCAGAAAAGAACTACTGAACATAAACTAAAGTAAGAATGTGAATACCTTTTCACTGGTTCAATCCCTGAATCCTTAGCAGCAACAGATTGTTTGCCGGGTGCCCTGCAAAGGAAAAAAAGCAAGTTAATTACCAGCATGAAATTACCCAAACTACCTTACTCAAACAACTGTATTTACCATGTTGTTTCAGGCACATAATTGATAAAAAAGACCATGGAAATAATCATTCACCTGCGTGGGGCCTCCTTCCGCACGGTGGATAGTGGGACGGATACACCAGTTCCCTTTTCAGCCACAGGTATACCAAGCTCCTGGACCACAACTTTCTTCACATCTAAATGAATCTCAGATGCTGACAGTGCAATTGGTGAAGACGGCCTTTGCGATGGGCTGGGAGGCACAACTGGTGAAGTTGGACGGGGGGGTGATGGCACAGTTGGTGAAGCTGAACGGGAGGGTGATGGCAGCCTCAGTTTCTTGCGCCTCTGATAAGCCAAATTTTTCACAAGCTGAGTACCACACCGCTTGACAGAAGATTCAGTGGCCGCCTCAGCTTGCGTATCTGTCAGACCTTGCTGGCTAAGCCCTCCATCACCTGATTCGACGGATGCTGCATGAGATGTGCGAGTGAGTATGATCTGAGACTCATTGAGGTTATCATCGACAGGGCGGACAGGCGTGTCTTCAACATCTGCTCCTGTGCCATCATGAGCTTTGACAGTTGCACCATCTAGATGTGTGGTGTCATCATCAGCTGGACCGCTGCCCGTATCTACATCCACGGTACCACTTCCCGAAGCAACAAAAGGATCTTTACTGCGATGACGAGCAACTCGATAGTCCATATCATCATCATCATCATCATTGGAGTCAGCGTCAAAATCAGAATCATTGCCTCCGTGATACTCGTCATCACTGTCAGAATCATCAGCAACATTCTTTCCAGGGCTTTCTGGCCGCCTGCCTTGCGATGAGCGCGTAGTCCTTGACGGCGTACGGGCGGCAGAAGAGAGAACGTTCAATCCAGCGTCTAGCTGACGGGATGCATCTGAATGGCCCTCATCATCTAAAGCGGTGAATGATTGCACAAGATTGCCTATGATGCCAGCCATGGCGGACGTGAAGCGAGCAACTATTTGAGTTGATTTGGCAAATTTCTGTTCAACATAAAAATACAAAAAAATAGAAATAACTAGTAAGTTATCACCAAAATGCAACAAAAGTTATAGTGAGTTAATAAAAAAGCACACACAAAAGAACAATACCAAAAACAAATGTGTGGTGTCATTGCAGTAAACAAATGAATGTATTCATGATTTAGCAAAAATTGAGTCACCATGAAAATGAAGATCAATATACGAGAAAGCTAAAACAGCACAGTTAGATATCAGCAAAAGAAAATTAAGTTATCTAAGAATCATAATGTAACACCCTCGATGCGGCTATAGCTCCCACGTGTCGAGGCACGACTTAGAGGCATAACTGCATTGAAAGCAGTGTCGCAAGTTAGGCAATCATCACAACATCCCATGTAATATATATTATAAAAGGGGAGATACATAGTTGGCTTACACTCGCCACATCAATCAAAGTACATAAATAGCATTACAACATCCAAACACTCATGGCCCGACTACGGCGCCAAAATAAAAGATAACCCAACATGCGACACGGTCCCGATCACCCCAACTGGGCACCACTACTGATCATCAGGGAAAGGCACGTAGTATCGGCATGAGTCCTCGTCGAACTCCCACTTGAGCTCAAGCGCGTCATCTGGAACGGAATCATCAGGCCCTGCATCTGGTTTGGAAGTAATCTGTGAGCCACAAGGACTCAGCAATCTCGCACCCTCGCGATCAAGACTATTTAAGCTTAATAGGTAAGGCAAGGAATATAATGGAGCTGCAGCAAGCGACTAGCATATATGGTGGCTATCCTGTTCGCAAAAGAGAGCGAGAAGAGGAGGCAAAGCGCGAACCAAACAACTCAAGGGCATCCTGCAGCAAGCATTACTCCAACACTGTGTTCACTTCCCGGACTCCGCCGAGAAGAGACCATCACGGTAACTCACACATTTGATTCATTTTAATTAAGTTAAGGTTCAAGTTATCTACAACCGGACATTAACAAATTCCATCTGCCCATAACCGCGGGCACGGCTTTCAAAAGTTCAAATCCCTGCAGGGGAGTCCTAACTTAGCCCATGACAAGCTCTCATGGTCAACGAAGGAATAGACCTCCTCCCGAGATGTTCTGATCAGGCTCGGTATCCCGGTTCTTCAAAACACTTCGACAAGTTAAAACAAATCCAGCAACACCGCCCGAATGTGCCGACAAATCCCGATAGGAGCTGCACATATCTCGTTCTCAGGGCACACTCAGATGAGACATCCTACGAGTAAAACCAACCCTCAAGTTACCCCGAGGTGGCCCCGCAGTCTACTCGGTCGGGCCAACACTCAGAGGAGCACTGGCCCGGGGGGGGGGGTCTAAATAAGATGACCCTCGGGCTCTGGAAACCCAAGGGAAAAAAAGGCTAGGTGGAAAATGGTAAAACCAAGGTTGGGCATTGCTGGAAAAGCTTTAATCAAGGCGAACTATAAAGGGGTTCCCATTATAACCCAACCGCGTAAGGAACGCAAAATCCGGGAACATAACACCGATATGACGGAAACTAGGGTGGCAAGAGTGGAACAAAACACTAGGCGATAGGCCGATCCTTCCACCCTTTACCAAGTATATAGATGCATTAAGATAACATGGCAATATAATGGTATCCCAACAAGTAAATAATGTTCCAACAAGGGACGGTCTCCAATCTTCACCTGCAACTAGCAACGCTAAAAGAGGGGCTGAGCAAAGCGGTAACATAGCCAATCAACGGTTTGCTAGGACATGGTGGGTTAGAGGTTTGACATGGCAACTTGGGAGGCATGATAAGCAAGTGGTAGGCATCTTAGCATAGGCATAGCAAAAGAGCGAGCATCTAGCATAGCAAAGATAGTAGTGATTTCGAGGGTATGATCATCTTGCCTGCAAAGTTGTCAGAGTTGACTGGATCCTCGAAAGCAAACTCAACGGGCTCCTTGTTAGCGAACTCGTCTCCCGGCTCTACCCAAACAAGACAAACAAGCAACAAGGACACAATCAACCACGTGCAAGGCTCAAACAATATGATGCAAAGATGGTATGCTATGCGGGATGCAATATGTGATGCATATGCAAGATTTGACGAGGAATAAATGAACCTGGCCTCAACTTGGAAATCCAAGTGCGCCACTGGAAAGATGAGATGAAATCGCTTGAAAACGATATAAAGAATGCCGGAATCGGAGTTACGGTTTTGGAAATGCAAGGCAATTCAAATATGATCACGTTCTGGCGATTTACAGCAAGTAGCCATCTAATGCACAAGATGAACATGCTACAGCACCCAAACAATGACCAAAAAAATACATGGCAGGGATCCATTCATGATGCTTAACAAAAGACTAACACTGAGCTACGACCAATTCATCCATTAACAGGTTCAAAAAAGCCATGGCAAAAATGCATTTGGCAAACAGATCTCGGACTTAGTGAATTAACACTTGTCTGGAAAATTTTTTCCAGATCAGGTAGCACCTTTGGAGCATGAAAACAATATGCTACAGGACCTGAACATGGCAAAGTAAAGCATGGCATGGAGCTACTCAAAGAGCTTAAAAAAAGTCCCTTAGTGACGTTGAGCCAAAGGGATCAGAAAATACATTTGCAAGCATGTGACATGGCAAAAACATAATCAGATCACAGACTTAGTGAAAACTGGAGCATGCGGAAACAGATATCAAGTAGGCATGTTTTACGAGCTCGATGGCACTCACTACAGAACATGTCATGACAACTAAGCATCCTACCATCAAGAATACACAAAATCCAAGCTAGACATGGCAAGAACAATAACAATAGCATGCACGGATCAACTACAACATCCTCGGCAAAATCGCTAACAAGTAGACATCGCGGCCCAGATTCACGAAATAGCAAAAAGTAGTGCCTCGATTGAATCAAGCTAAGGGTGCTCATAATTGCAAACAAAGACATGGATGGATAGATCACTACAAGATTAACAAAACATCGTTACTGATCATCCTCAAAAGAGGCACGGATCACTAGGAAACAACATGAACATATGGCATAATGAAGATAAATAGTCCCAAGGACTTTAGTGGGAAATGCTAAGTCCCTGAATCACGTTAACGATTGCTCCACTTTGCCAAGCTTGTGCTAGTCACCACACACATCACAAAAATTACATGGGTGCACCTCTGGGATAGATGGCAAAACATTATAACGAAAACTCATGAAGAGCTCAGGGCATAATCATGCACACAATAATCATGGCAAAAATAACAAATATCTAATTGGAGCAGCAGATCTGACAATTATCCCAAATAGCATTCTTATAACAGCATTTCAGGCATCAAAATGAAATCAACTGAAAATGATGGCAATGGGATGAAATGATGTGGCTCTCTGAGACGAAACATTTTGATATGGCTATATGCCCAAAACGGAGCTACGATGGCAAAGTTACGATGCGATGAACATGGCAATATGATCTAGGGTTTGAGGCAAAAGTCAACCGAGGGTAGTTTTAGATCTGAGATCCAGATCGCATGGAATTCGAGGCCGCCGGAGTACTGTAGCAGGAGGTCACCGGAGATGGCCGGAGTCGTCGGGGGAACTTGCCGGCCGGGAGGATGGACGGCGAGGCGGCGGCGGAGGGCGGCGCCGGCGGGGCGGCGGCCAACCGGCGACGAGGCGGCGCGGGGCGGACCGGGGCGCGCTCGCCGACTTGAGGTCTCCGACGGGGCGGAACTCCGGCGTGGAGGCGCGTCGGGCGACGGCGGAGGGGCGGCGGGCCCGGCCTCGGGGAAGAGGAACCCGGGCGGCGGCGGAGAGATGGGCCCCGGGGCCCTCCCGGCCGAGCGGGCCGGCGGCGGGAAGCGGTGCGGTGAAGTGGGGCTCGGGCCATGTGGCAGCGCGGGATTTGGCGGCGGGCGGATCGGGCGGACTGTGTCCGGTGCGGCCCGCGGACGTTGTCCGGCCGCGCGGATGGAAGCGGGCCTAGGGTTTGGAAGAGGGGATCCGCGAATTTCGGAGGGTGGTGTATTATATAGGCATAGAGGGAGCTAGGAGTGTCCAATGAGGTGGCGGTTTTCGGCCACGCGATCGTGATCGAACGCTCTAGATGATGGAGAAGGTTTTAGTGGGTTTTTGGGCCAAAATGGAGGGGGTGTTGGCTGCAACACACACGAGGCCTTTTTCGGTCCCTCGGTTAACCGTTGAGCATCAACGAAGGTCGGTAACGAACTTGACAGGGTAGTCTACCGTAGTAAACCAAGGCCGCTTGGCAAGTCTCAGTCCAATCCGGAAATGTTTTGTCCCCACACACGAAAGAAGGTATAAATGACCACCGGAGGAGAACGGAGCGCCGAAATGCAAACCGGACAACGGGGAAAAATGCTCGAATGCATGAGATGAACACGGTATGCAAAATGCAATGCATGATGACATGATATGAGATGCATGACAACGATACCAACACACGGAGGCAAAGACCCGAACCCGAAAAATAAAATAACTTAAGGCCGGAACGGCAAGAGTTGGAGTACATTATTGGGTAAATCACATCCGGGGGTGTTACAACACTCCACCACTACGAAAGGATCTCGTCCCGAGATATAGGACTGAAAGAACGCCGGGTACTCAGAACGGAGGTGATCCTCGCGTTCCCAGGTAGCTTCACGGTCGGAATGGTGTGACCACTTAACTTTGAGGAATTTGATTGACTTGTTGTGAGTCTTGCGTTCAGTCTCTTCAAGAATAGCAACGGGGTGCTCACAATAAGAGAGATCTTCTTGGAGCTCAATGTCCTCGAAGTTGGCGGTGCGGTCAGGAGTCTTGAAACACTTTCGGAGCTGAGAGACATGGAACACGTCATGAACATTTGCAAAGTTTGAAGGAAGCTCGACTTGATAGGCGAGATCGCCTCTCTTGCTGACGATCTTGAAAGGTCCCACGTATCTAGGGGCAAGCTTCCCTTTGATACCGAAGCGACGAGTACCTTTCATAGGAGAGACGCGGAGGTAAACATGATCTCCGATCTCGAAAGCCAAATCACGTGCTTACTATCATAGTAGCTCTTCTGGCGGGATTGGGCTGCTTTGAGGTTATCTGGAATGACTTTGCACATTTCCTCTGCCTCTGTGATTAAGTCATTTCCGAGAAGCTGACGTTCACCGGTTTCAGACCAGTTGAGAGGGGTACGGCACTTCCTGCCATACAGAATTTCAAATGGGGCCTTGCCCGAACTTGCTTGAAAACTGTTGTTGTAGGAGAATTCAGCATAAGGAAGACAATCCTCCCACTTCATGCCGAAGGAGATCACACAAGCCCTGAGCATATCTTCAAGAATCTGGTTGACACGCTCGACTTGACCGCTAGTTTGAGGATGGAAAGCTGTGCTGAAGCGGATGTTGGTGCCCATGGCCTTCTGAAAAAAATCCCAAAACTTGGAGGTAAAGATGCTGCCACGGTCTGAAGAGATCACTTGTGGAATACCGTCAGAGAGACAATCCGAGAGGTATAGAGCTCCGTCAATTGAGCTGCAGTGATTGACTCTTTGATAGGCAGAAAGTGAGTCACTTTAGTAAGTTTGTCGATGACAACGAATATAGCATCATTGCCACGCTTGGACTTTGGAAACCCAGTCACGAAGTCCATCTCAATGTGGTCAAACTTCCATTCTGGAATGGCAAGAGGTTGGAGGAGAACAGCTGGCCTTTGGTGTTCTGCCTTCACTCTTATGTAGACATCACATTCATTCACGAATTGAGCAATCTCGCGCTTCATTCGAGTCCACCAATAAGCCTGCTTGAGGTCCTGATACATCTTCATGCTCCCAGGGTGGATGGAGAGGAGAGAATTGTGAGCCTCGTTCATGATCACTTTACGAAGGTAACCTTTGGGCACAACAGTACGATCCTCGAAGAAGAGAGTATCCTTGTCATCAAGGCGGTAGAACTTGTACTTGGGTTGACTCTTGGCAATCCCAATCTTCACCTTTTTCACCATAGCATCAAGAAGCTGAGCTTGGCGAATCTGGTCTTCCAAGGTAGGAGAGACTTGAAGGTTGGCGAGGAAACCTTGAGGAACAACCTGTAGATTAAGTTTGCGGAAAGCTTCACAAAGCTCGGGTTGATAAGGCTTGAGAATAAGACTGTTGCAATAAGCCTTCCTACTCAATGCGTCAGCAATCACATTGGCCTTGCCTGGAGTATACTCGATACTCGAATTATACTCTTGAATCATTTCGACCCATCGAGTCTGCCTGTGGTTGAGATTAGGCTGAGTGAAGATGTACTTGAGACTCTTGTGGTCTGTGAAGATGTCCACTTTTCTTCCCAATAAGAGATGTCTCCAAGTCAAAGGAGCATGCACAACTGCCGCCAACTCGAGGTCATGAGTGGGGTAGTTCTTCTCATTGGGCTTCAACTGGCGAGAGGTATAAGCCACAACTTTCTTCTCTTGCATCAACACTGCGCCAAGACCTTGGAGAGAGGCATCGCAAAAGACCTCGTACGGTTTGGATTCATCAGGCGGAGTCAGAACTGGAGCGGTGACCAATTTCTCTTTCAAAGTGTTGAAAGCAATGTCACACTCCGGAGACCAAACGTACTTGACGTGCTTCTGGAGAAGATTTGAGAGAGGCTTCGCGATCTTAGAAAAGTTTTCAACGAATCTTCGACAGTAGCTTGCGAGACCGAGGAAGCTACGGAGTTGCTTGACGTTCTGAGGTGGTTCCCAATTCACAATTGCAGACACCTTCTCAGGATTCACCGCAATGCCCTTGGCAGAGATGATATGACCAAGATAAAGAACCTCATCGAGCCAAAATTCGCACTTGGAGAACTTGGCGTAGAACTGGTGTTCCCTTAGCTTATCGAGTACCAAACGCAAGTGCTTGGCATGATCTTTCTTGTTCTTCGAAAAGACCTGAATGTCGTCGAGATAGACCAAAACGAAGTCATTGGTGTAGGCGTTGAAGATGAAGTTCATCATGCGAGAGAAAGTCGGAGGAGCGTTGACGAGGCCAAAAGACATGACAGTGTATTCATATGAACCAAAGCTTGTCTTGAAAGCCGTCTTGGGAATATCTTGCTCACGGATTCGAATCTGATGATAACCCATACCGAGATCAAGCTTGGAGAATACTTGGGCACCTTTGAGTTGTTCGAACAGCTCGTTGATGTTGGGAAGTGGGTACTTATTCTTGATGGTCTTCTTGTTCAATGGACGGTAATCAACACAAAGTCGTTCCGTTCCATCCTTCTTCTTCACAAAAAGAACACCACAACCCCATGGAGAAGAACTAGGCCGGATGAGACCCATTCTCTCTTGAGCATCGAGTTGCTTCTTCAGCTCCTTCAACTCTTTAGGTCCGAGCTTGTAAGGACGCTTGCACACAGGTTCCGTGCCAGGCTCAAGATCAATGACAAATTCAACTGGCCGGTGTGGAGGCATTCCTGGAAGCTCTTCTGAAAAGACGTCTTGATATTCGCAAACGACTGAAATTTGTGACATAGCATCCAGTTCACCCTTCTCATTGAGAGAAAACAGACGGATGGTATCATCACGAGCGGCAAAGACAATTACATCCTCAGACGAATGAGTCAATTGAATCTGCCTTGCAGCACAATCAAGACGCGCCTTGTGCTTAGAAAGCCAATCCATTCTGAGAATAATATCAATATCCGAGTTGCCAAGAACCACCGGAGAAGAAAGAAACTTGTAGTCTCCCAACGTGATAGAGATATCGGGAGCAACCAAACTAGAAGTCAAAAGCTTGCCGGGAGAAACAACTTGCATGACTTTGGGCATGATCTCAGTATCAACATTGTGCTTCGATGCAAAAGGGCATGACAAGAAAGAATGCGATGCACCAGTATCAAAAAGTACTTTTGCAGGAACATCGTTAACAGGAAGGTTACCCATGATGACATCTGACAAATCCTCTGCCTGAGCTGCATTCATCAAGTTGACCTTGGCGGACTTGGTGTTATGCTTAACCATAGCTGTACTTGCCGATCTCACAGGAGGAGGAGGAGGGAGACGCCTCTGATTGAAGCATTTGTTGGCATAGTGACCCTTCTGTTGGCACTTGTTGCACGTGACCTCTGAAAGCGGACGGTGATATGAAGCACTCGATCTTGGAGCTTGAGACGAAGTCTTGTTCTGAAAGCCAGGGTTGGGGGGGGGGGAAAGAACCACTGCCACCTTTGCTCTTCTGCTGATACGGCTGATGAAACAGAGGAGGAGGAAGCCAAAACTTCTGCTGCTTGGCCACTTGAGTAGAGGAAGAAGGAGTAGCATCTCTGACTGGCTTCTTGGAAGCATCACACCTCAGTTGAGCAGCCTCTTGCTTCAATGCCATGTTGTAGAACTCATCGTACCTCCAGGGCTCAAAGAGAACAAGAGCTAGCTGAATTTCTTCTCTGAGACCACCCCTGAACTGGTATATCATGCTCTTCTCATCAGGGACGTCCTGCTTAGCAAAGCGGGCGAGCTTCTGAAATAACTTGTTGTAGTCATAGACAGACAAGGAGCCTTGCTTCAGGTTGCGGAATTCCTCATGCTTGCTCTCAACCACGCTCTGAGGAATATGATGAGCTCTAAAATCTTGACGGAATTCATCCCAGGTAATAACACGTCCATCTCTGGGATCCTTGTACTGCTGGAACCATTCTGCAGCTTGATCTTTGAGTTGGAAGGAAGCGAACTTGACGAAGTCCTCAGGTCTGACGTTACTGCACTCGAAATGCTTGCACAGATCCATGAGCCAATCGTCAGCATCAGTTGCCTCAACACAATTGCTAAAAGTCTTTGGCCCGTTAGCAAGAAACTGGTTGAGTGTAGCAAAGTGATTCTGATTGTTTCCTTGGTTGCCTTGGTTCGCTTGATTACGCTCTTGAAGAATTTGCATGATCAACTGTGTGTTTGCATTGGTCGCGGCCATCACAACTTGCCATGCCTCTGGAGGAGGTGGAGGTGGTGGCCGATCCTGATTCTGATTCTGATTGGTGCTCTTAGCGGGAGCCATCCTGAAGAGGGTGACAACCGTTAGCACATTGACAGATAAAATGAAGCTGAATCAAACGGGTTGAAATTGCAACATAAAGTCTTCACATCCGAACAAAATGAACGAATGCATTCCACTTGAAATGGTCACATATCCATAAATTGAGAAGCCACATAGAATTTAGGTAGAGGAATAAATCAACAAGGTACGAATCAAGAACGAATACTCGGTAAGAAATCCCAATCTCAAACCAAATATCCGTGGAAGAAGAACTAGAGCTACAAGAATTCCCACCTATGAAACTCCCGAACCTTTCCGGTTATGCAATCAGGTGTTGGGGATACAGGGGAAGCATAATATCTCACCCAAATCTAGCAATTCCTACATTCAGCTGTATCCATCCTTCAACACATAACCGAGAAAAACTTCGGAAACCATCTACCTCAACCTTCGAAAAGCATCTGTTATACAAGTTATGGCGATACTCTCGAACTCCCACCCCAGTACTGGGTGGCGTCGAGGTTATCTCACCAACGAACTGCATAAAAGAGATTTTCGATGTCGGCGTACTAAACTCAGGTATTCCAAAACTGCAACGATAAAATTGTGACGACAACACCTCGGAGCTCAACTCCCCGGGACACTGCCACAACCCCTAAAGACAGGAGGCACCAAGAACAATGTTCTCGTCACAAAACCATCGGAACGATTCCAAGATACCCGCGTGATCCTAAATTTTTTTTAGTGAAATTTGAGAAGAGAAGAGTCAAAACTCTACGTCAGGATGCCTTACCAGAGCGATGAGGAGACTGGGAAGTAAAAAAGAATTCCTAAACTCTCCGATATATAATTCCTAAATGACTCAAAACATTTTTCTAGACTCAACAACGGCTGCTAAAAATGATCAAGCAATGGGGGCTCCTAAGGTCGGGGAAGGCTCTAATACCAACTTGTAACGCCCTTGATGCGGCTATAGCTCCCACGTGTCGAGGCACGACTTAGAGTCATAATCGCATTGAAAGCAGTGTCGCAAGTTAGGCAATCATCACAACATCCCATGTAATATATATTATAAAAGGGGAGATACATAGTTGGCTTACACTCGCCACGTCAATCAAAGTACATAAATAGCATTACAACATCCAAACACTCATGGCCCGACTACGGCGCCAAAATAAAAGATAACCCAACATGCGACACGGTCCCGATCACCCCAACTGGGCACCACTACTGATCATCAGGGAAAGGCACGTAGTATCGGCGTGAGTCCTCGTCGAACTCCCACTTGAGCTCAAGCGCGTCATCTGGAACGGAATCATCAGGCCCTGCATCTGGTTTGGAAGTAATCTGTGAGCCACAAGGACTCAGCAATCTCGCACCCTCGCGATCAAGACTATTTAAGCTTAATAGGTAAGGCAAGGAATATAATGGAGCTGCAGCAAGCGACTAGCATATATGGTGGCTATCCTGTTCGCAAAAGAGAGCGAGAAGAGGAGGCAAAGCGCGAACAAACAACTCAAGGGCATCCTGCAGCAAGCATTACTCCAACACTGTGTTCACTTCCCGGACTCCGCCGAGAAGAGACCATCACGGTAACTCACACATTTGATTCATTTTAATTAAGTTAAGGTTCAAGTTATCTACAACCGGACATTAACAAATTCCATCTGCCCATAACCGCGGGCACGGCTTTCAAAAGTTCAAATCCCTGCAGGGGAGTCCTAACTTAGCCCATGACAAGCTCTCATGGTCAACGAAGGAATAGACCTCCTCCCGAGATGTTCTGATCAGGCTCGGTATCCCGGTTCTTCAAAACACTTCGACAAGTTAAAACAAATCCAGCAACACCGCCCGAATGTGCCGACAAATCCCGATAGGAGCTGCACATATCTCGTTCTCAGGGCACACTCAGATGAGACATCCTACGAGTAAAACCAACCCTCAAGTTACCCCGAGGTGGCCCCGCAGTCTACTCGGTCGGACCAACACTCAGAGGAGCACTGGCCCGGGGGGGGGGGGTCTAAATAAGATGACCCTCGGGCTCCGGAAACCCAAGGGAAAAAAGGCTAGGTGGCAAATGGTAAAACCAAGGTTGGGCATTGCTGGAAAAGCTTTAATCAAGGCGAACTATCAAGGGGTTCCCATTATAACCCAACCGCGTAAGGAACGCAAAATCCGGGAACATAACACCGATATGACGGAAACTAGGGTGGCAAGAGTGGAACAAAACACTAGGCGATAGGCCGATCCTTCCACCCTTTACCAAGTATATAGATGCATTAAGATAACATGGCAATATAATGGTATCCCAACAAGTAAATAATGTTCCAACAAGGGACGGTCTCCAATCTTCACCTGCAACTAGCAACGCTAAAAGAGGGGCTGAGCAAAGCGGTAACATAGCCAATCAACGGTTTGCTAGGACATGGTGGGTTAGAGGTTTGACATGGCAACTTGGGAGGCATGATAAGCAAGTGGTAGGCATCTTAGCATAGGCATAGCAAAAGAGCGAGCATCTAGCATAGCAAAGATAGTAGTGATTTCGAGGGTATGATCATCTTGCCTGCAAAGTTGTCGTATGATCATCTTGCCTGCAAAGTTGTCAGAGTTGACTGGATCCTCGAAAGCAAACTCAACGGGCTCCTTGTTAGCGAACTCGTCTCCCGGCTCTACCCAAACAAGACAAACAAGCAACAAGGACACAATCAACCACGTGCAAGGCTCAAACAATATGATGCAAAGATGGTATGCTATGCGGGATGCAATATGTGATGCATATGCAAGATTTGACAAGGAATGAATGAACCTGGCCTCAACTTGGAAATCCAAGTGTGCCACTGGAAAGATGAGATGAAATCGCTTGAAAACGATATAAAGAATGCCGGAATCGGAGTTACGGTTTGGAAATGGCAAGCAATTCAAATATGATCACGTTCTGCGATTTACAGCAAGTAGCCATCTTAATGCAACAAGATGAACATGCTACAGCACCCAAACATGACAAAAAAATACATGGAAGGGATCCATTCATGATGCTTAACAAAAGACTAACACTGAGCTACGACCAATTCATCCATTAACAGGTTCAAACAAGCATGGCAAAAATGCATTTGGCAAACAGATCTCAGACTTAGTGAAAGTAACACTTGTCTGGAATTTCAGATCAGGTAGCACTCTTTGGAGCATGAAAACAATATGCTACAGGACCTGAACATGGCAAAGTAAAGCATGGCATGGAGCTACTCAAAGAGCTTAAAAAAAGTCCCTTAGTGACCTTGAGCCAAAAGGGATCAAAAAATACATTTGCAAGCATGTGAACATGGCAAAAACATAATCAGATCACAGACTTAGTGAAAACTGGAGCATGCGGAAACAAATATCAAGTAGGCATGTTTACGAGCTCGATGCACTCACTAAAGAGCATGTCATGACAAACTAAGCATACTCCCATCAAGAATAAACAAAATTCAAGCTATACATGGCAAGAACAATAACATAGCATGCACGGATCAACTACAACATCCTCGGCAAAATCGCTAACAAGTAGACAATCGGCCCAGATTCACGAAATAGCAAAAGTAGTGCTCGATTGAATCAAGCTAGGGTGCTCCATAATTGCAAACAAATACATGGATGGATAGATCACTACAAGATTAACAAAACATCATTACTGATCATCCTCAAAAGAGGCACGGATCACTAGGAAACAACATGAACATATGGCATAATGAGATAAACAGTCCAAGGACTTAGTGGAAATGCTAAGTCTCTGAAATCAGCATTAACGAATGCTCCACTTTGCAAGCTTGTGCTAGTCACCACACACATCACAAAAATACATGGGTTGCACCTCTGGATAGATGGAAAAACATATAACAAAACTCATGAAGAGCTCAGAGGCATATCATGCACACAATAATCATGGCAAAAATGACAAATATCTAATTTGAGCAGCAGATCTGACAATTATCCCAAATAGCATTCTTCTAACAGCATTTCAGGCATCAAGATGAAATCAAATGAAAATGATGCAGTGAGATGAAATGATGTGCTATCTGAGACGAACATTTTGATATGCTATATGCCCAAAACGGAGCTACTGATGCAAAGTTACGATGCGATGAACATGGCAATATGATCTAGGGTTTGAGGCAAAAGTCAACCGAGGGTAGTTTTAGATCTGAGATCCAGATCGCACGGAATTCGAGGCCGCCGGAGTACTGTAGCAGTAGGTCACCGGAGATGGCCGGAGTCGTCAGGGGAACTTGCCGGCCGGGAGGATGGACGGCGAGGCGGCGGCGGAGGGCGGCGCCGGCGGGGCGGCGGCCACCGGCGACGAGGCGGCGCGGGGCGGACCGGGGCGCGCTCGCCGGACTTGAGGTCTCCGGCGGGGCGGAACTCCGGCGTGGAGGCACGTCGGGCGACGGCGGAGGGCGGCGTGGCCGGCCTCGGGGAAGAGGAACCCGGGCGGCGGCGGGAGGAGATGGGCCCCGGGGGCCCTCCCCGGGCCGGCGGTGGGAGCGGTACGGCGAAGTGGGGCTCGGGCCACGTGGCAGCGCGGGATTGGCGGCGGCGGATCGGGTGGATGTGTCCGGCGCGCAGAGAGGTGTTTTTTAGGGTTTCGGGGGAGAAGGAGGTCTGGATTTCGGAGAGGGTCTATATATAGAGGTAGAAGGAGCTAGGAGAGTCCAAAGGTGCGGTTTTCGGCCACGCGATCGTGATCGAACGCTCTAGATGATGGAGAGGGTTTTGGTGGGTTTTGGGCCAAATTGGAGGGGTGTTGGGCTGCAACACACACGAGGCCTTTTCGGTCCCTCGGTTAACCGTTGGAGTATCAAACGAAGTCCAAATGGTACGAAACTTGACAGGCGGTCTACCGATAGTAAACCAAGGCCGCTTGGCAAGTCTCAGTCCAATCCAGAAATGTTTAGTCCCCACACACGAAAGAAAGGTAGAAATGACCACCGGAGGAGAACGGAGCGCCGAAATGCAAAACGGACAACGGGGAAAATGTTCGAATGCATGAGATGGACACGTATGCAAAAGCAATGCACATGATGACATGATATGAGATGCATGATAACGATACCAACACACGGAGGCAAAGACCCAAACCCGAGAAAATAAAATAACTTAAGGCCGGAAATGGCAAGAGTTGGAGTACATATTGGGTAAATCACATCCGGGGTGTTACACGTAAATCACATCCGGGGTGTTACACATAACAAGAAATGCAACCAAAGTTATCATGATATCAAGTTATCACAGGAATGCAACAAAGTTATCAAGGCATTACACTAAGAATTATCACATGGTTGCATCATAATTATTATCCTTTATAGAGGATATGACACATTGGAAACAAATAAATTAGTAAAGAGTGTCAAGTTGGCATCAAAAGAGGGTCACCACATTTAGTGCAACAAATAAGTTATCAGCCAATGAAACAACATAAAACAGCAGAAAAAAATCAAGAAACTAGGTTACATGCTCACCTCCTGACTGCAGCTTGGGGCAGTATGAACACGCATAAACTTGTCAAGACCTTCCAGACCACCAAATAGACAGAAATTCATGCCAAACTCAGGCTTCAACTGGAAAAAATGTAGCGACATGTCAGATAAGTAACAACAAAAAACAATGAAAAGAAAATGCAGTTGCAAAGCAGTGTGTGAACTGAAAAACATAGATATAGATTACCGGTAGTTTCCCGAAAGAAACTTTGTCAGCCTGAGCATCCTTGTTGAGGATAAGAGTTATCAGCTTCTCTGTCCAGACATTGATGGGAAAAGGACCATCAGGCAATACGATGCCAAGTCCAGAAAGATCAATCGCATGAATGTACAGTAGCTGACAAGAAAAATACAAGCGTCATGGTAAAAACAAACAAAAATCAGACACAATATGACAAAGAAATGACAAATGACAAAAGAGAAGGTAAGAGGAAAGCATCATCACTTACATTGTAGAAGAGAAGGCAATCCCTGGTAGGCTTGCGTTTCAGCAGCGCCTTGTGTAGTTCATCAGCAATAAATTTGGACCAATTGAGGTTTTTAATACCATCGATGTCCCACTGCAAGTTAAAAAACAAAAAGAAACTAAAGTTCACCGAATGCACCACAAAAAAATATGAAAGTTACCACACTGACATATAGTAAAGTTATCAGGCACACAAGAAAGAAAATGACATGATAACAAAAAAACTTACCAGCACAACATACCATCGGGGGCTAATTTTGTTGGAGGTGGTAGGGGCAATGACTGTATTCCCCGCAAGCAGAAGCCACATACGCTTGAAAGTATCATCAGAATTTTCGGAACCCTTTATGAGATCAACGAGATCAGTCATTTTAGGGGCATATCCAAGCTCGCCAAACAACTCAAGCCCTAACTCAATATCAGCTTCAGTAGGGAGGTTGTAAGGGACATCCTTCCCTCCACGCGGCACGCCCATAACACGATGCACATATTCCTCATTGACCGGAAGCCTGCCTCGGCCTGGTACGACCACCTCACGCGAATTGGATTCGTAGAGATCAGCAAGCCACACACTGAGATTGTTGAATAGATGGTCACACTGGATATTCCGAAGGCTAGTTAAATCCATATCATCAATGGCAGCCTTCCTGTCATCATTCATGTCCTTGCATGCTAGAAGAAGCAAACTGGGTGAGACTCTGTTCCGCGGAGGAGGGTGCTTCGCCTTTTCCGAAGGAACCTCATCGATTCCATCACCATCTCCTTTGCGCTTCCTCGGCATTGTCTCCCTGACACATAGGGAAAAAAGAGAAAGCGAATGAAACCATTAGATGACTTTGAAGCACTGATAACACATTTAACTGCAACATTTATAAAACTGGTGTTTGACAAAGCAATAATACAGCTGATAAAAGAAAACAAGCAAACTGCAATTGATTCATCACACCTGCTAAAAAAATTAAAACAGATGACACGGGTATACAAAAGCGTGTGTGACTGATAATTGAGGCACAATGCAATTGGCAAGTTACAACCAAATTACCACTGATAAAAAATAGCATTCACACATGTTCATTAATAAAACAACCAGACAAATGAATGAGAAATGAGCATTGTGCTGCATGTAGTTAGACTAGAAAACTACTGGTAACTACAGTAACATGACAGTGGTAAGTGTAATACAATCATCATGATAATTTAACCATAACAAAGACACCACCGATAAATAGTAGTGTTTCAGCATCTGGTAATTTGAGTGCAATGTCATTGGCAAGTTCAATATAAACATAATGATATTTGAACATAACAAGAGATCACAAGAAAATCAAGCATTGTAAACTACTGATAACTACAGTAACATGACAGTGGTAAGTGTAATAAAATCATCATGATAATTTAACAACAACAAGACACCACCGATAAATAGCAGTGATTCAGCATCTGGTAATTTAAGTGCAAATGTCATTGACAAGTTCAATATAAACATCATGATATTTAAACATAACAAGACATCACAAGAAAATCAAGCATTGTAAACATGCTAATTGGAGCACCACAAAGCCTAATCAATAGACACACCGCGTCAAACAAAAACCAACATAAAACAACATTATGTGAAAAAACTTAGGGTTACTTTTCAAATACTCAGCCACTGATGCACAACTTGAAATCCATAAACACCAAACACTATTGGATGTCCTAAACATCCACATCCACAACACTAACACCAGACCAAAATCCTTATTAGAACCGACCACGCTTGCCACCACTAACACCTATCCACACCCACGCTTACCACAAATTAAACGAGATGTCCGAGCCATATTGAACTGGAAATAGAAGGCGACCTAATCTAACCTAATAGCAACAACAACGGCCAGAATCGAAGGATCCGAGCACCAAAAATCAACGGCGAAGCATGAAGGCGGAGCAACAGGAAATACAGAGCAGGGCGGGTGTGTGGGTGGGGGGAGGGGGGATGTGCTGCTCAACGCCGACTCAGAAACTAGAAGCCGGCCTTAATCTAACCTAATGGGAACAACAAACCACCGGATTCGAAGGCTCCATGCACCCTAAATCAGCAAAACAGGAAGGAAACAGAGGTGGGGAATGCGTTCCTCACCGCAGATTCAGACGCCGTCCGCCGCGAACCGGAACGCGCCACCACCAGGAACCGGCGCGGACGAGGGGGAGGGGGAGCGAGAGGGGACTGGAATGGAAACCGCAACAGCAGAGGAGGAAGAAATAGATGCAGGCGAGGAGGGAGAGGGGGCGAGTGGGGATCGTGCGCATTAGGCGAGACAGGCGGTTTTGGACGGGCCCACCTGTCATCGACTGAGCACAGGCGTAACGGCTAGCGCCACGCGCGCTGCGCACAACAGGGACGACGCGGGGCGTTGGATGCGGATCGAACGGCTATCGCTTCGTACGCGCCTGTTGCAAACCACCAGTCGACTGGTGGATAGATTTCTCGATATCTAAATCCTTATAGCCCTCTTATATCACCTTATTATACTTGCTCTAAAAGAAAGTACAATAGAATGACGTAGATAGGCCAGTGTAAGAGATTTCACATCAGATTTGTGTATAGCTAAGAAGAGAAGAGAGAAGAGATGCGGGTTACAAGCTTAAAGCCGGCTGTAGTACAAGCCCCAACAATCTTTATGAGAGAAAGATGTGAGCCATGTATTAATGATTTGGCATACTGATATGATCGCATGTGTTGGCCAAACTATTAACCATACTCTAACAAGCGATCGCATTGGTCAAGTAGTGGCATGCTCTAAGAACAAGCGATCGTATGTGTCCGAAGGCGGTGCCACTCTCTGACGGCAGGTGCAACCCCACCAGTCCCCTTCCAATATGGTGGCTCCGACCAGCGTCGGCTTCCTCATCCCCAACTCCAGATACGACGGCTATGGGTTTGCTTAGTTTGAGGCCTGGGAGAAATCCTTGCTCGGCTTGCCGGTGCTAGCAGCGGCGGCGTCTGCGGATGTCGTTCCCTTCTTGGAGGCGCTGTCAAGGTCCTTAGTTGTGCCCCTCTTCGAGCTCGGGGGAAACCCTAGGTCTGGTTCTTCCGGATCTGATGGCGACGATGTCTCGGCGACGACTTCCTTCTTGAAGGCGCTATCTTGCTCGCTCATGGTGTCCCCGGGTTATGGCTTAGGCGATGTTGAAATTCTTGCTGGTTCGGTATTGTCGCTCTTTGTTCGGGCTTGGTAGGTTTAGTTGTGATCTTTCCTTTATTCGGGCCAAGCACCTATTGTCTCTCTGCTCGGGACATCATGTTCATACCTGCGTGCGTTCGTGTCATGTGTTGTATCCCTCTCTGTACTCATTCTACTCTTGTTATCAATGCAATGATATGCAAGCTTTGCCTATTCAAGAAAAAAAGTAGTGGCATGGATAAGCACAACGAGGACTCAAGTACCTAAGGCAACTCAAAGTAGTACACCAAGGACCAAGCTGCGGCTATGTTTCTTGAGGACAGAATCGGATTGGACGCGATCTACATCCTTTCTCGGCTCTCGGTGCACCCTCGCCCTCTACTTTTGGATCTCATGGATTTTCTCATTGTTGACGGGAATGGTTCGAGGCAGGAACCTGAAAACTAGCCCAGACCCGCTCGCTGGACATAGCAGTGGCCATGCGTTTCTCCGCGTAGTATCTCTCTTACCTACTCCATCTGTAAAGAAATGAGTATGACCACGTACAAGATTGGCGATTAACAAGGCCTCCCTGCCATGCCGAATTAGTGGCGTCGATACGCACAACGAGGATTCAAAAATTTGACCATACCGCCGATCATGGGGGAGACGTAAGCTGTCACTACTAAATTCTATCGTCTACAGTGAGCGCATTGGTCTTCTAAACCCGGTGCTCCTATATATGCACTCGTGCCATCCATCAGCTGGCTACCGTGCCCACTCCTCCATAGAATTCCTGAACTTCTTACTGCAAGAGAGCACAAGCACCTCATGAGGGTAAGCACGCACCACGCAGGCATTCTCTTCACTGCCAATGAATGGCATATGATGAAGGAGCTAATTCTTCTTGTTTTTGCCGCCGCAGGATCATAGCTGGGTGGACGCCGGGCTTCACGGGTCCCATTGCAACAACAGGAAATCAGGGTTCGGCGCAGGCTGGAGTCGACGTAAGTGGCACACTGAATATCTCTGCAGTGTGAGAATTTTCAGGGCGTAATTTGACAGTTCTTCCACCGGAATTCACACTCCCCCTCCTACCTACCTCTTGCAGCAGCAGCACCTGACATTTCCGGTTCGGACGGACTTCGTCAGGATGACGAGCTCCGCGGCGACTGGTGCCCGGCAATGCTGTCGATCGGGACGTTCGGGGCAGTCGATGGCCGCAGGGGCGAGCTGCAGAGGATGCAGGCGGAGCTCACATTGCTCATGAGCGCCAAGGCCATGGCCACAGCAGCGGCGGAGGGAGAGGACGACAAGAGGCGTCACCGGACGCCCAAGAGGTCCCCCTGTGGAGGGATGGTCAAGCACAGGTCCTTCAGGAAGTTCTTGTCAGCTGCCTTCAGCAACTTCCTGCCCAAACCAATCTTCAGGGGAACAACACCTGGACCGACACCCGCTCAGGTGCTGTTACCCAACGTTTTTCCAACTGTTTCCTGCTGCCAACTTCATGTGTTCTAAACAAGCCCTCAGCAGTTAAGTACTCATATGCCCCTGCATGGTTTTCTTCATGGCAGATACCCTGGCCATCACCCCATGACGACATACCCAGCGATAACTGGGCGATGTCAGAGGCGACGATCAAGAGCTACCGAACGGCGCATTTGCCTTGGAGAGGCAAAGCGATGGGTGAGGAACATGGGAGCAAATGGATCAGAACAGATTCAGAGTGTAAGTTTATCTCACAGAGTGCCAATGCTTGCAAGCTGACCTACAAACTAATATGTACCTCCATTCTCCCAGATATCGTGCTGGAGATCTGAACTCACAAGATGGCGGCGACTAGGAGGAGGGGGGCCGGCTCCTGATACAGTTTTCTTTGGGTACATGTACATGCCTGTATCCAAATTGTTTTGTCAGCTGTAACACTACGTTTTTGTGTCCTCTACCGTTATGTAAGTGGGCATTCGAGTAGTTTTACAGTTGACTTGGTGATAGGTTATCTTAGAGACTAACACCAATGCCCTTGGTAGCATCTGGTGCAAGCAAAACTGATATATGAACATGCTTTCTCCTCAACCATCAAATGTACATCTGGTCATTCAAGTATACAATAGAATTTGATTAACCTATAAACTATGGAATCTGCAGATATTCAGGCCGGCAACAAAACCATATTTTTGCCCATATGGTTAGTATTATTAGAGTGTTTTAGCCTATGACCTGCAAATTGAATACGGAAGAAGGTAAGCCATAGTCTCTTTTTTCTTTTGAAACTGGGCAAAAGATTTGCCACTTTCATTGATTAAGAAGAAGGTTTCGAGTTTTTTGGCCAAAGGCCGAATTACAATATGTTACTCTCGCGGCACTATATTACTAAAATACTTGCCCCTGCAAAGCACCAAAGTTTTGAAACATCTTTGATTCTAGCAATAAGAACCCCAACCGGCACCACGGTGTTACAGAAGACGCGTGCATTCCTTGTTGGAAATATGAGCAAATTACTACGAGATCTAATCCGAATAAATAGGAAATAGATCATGACAGCAATAGCAGAGATTAAACTAATCATGCGAACTAGCATAATAGATGAACAGATCACATATAGGGCACATACTAGAAACATGAATTCTACCACGATCTCGAACATGAAGGATAGAATCACATACGGTGCAGCGGGAGCAGCACCGCCGGTGTTGACGTTGTCGCCCATGTCGTCGAGGATGAGGTTGCCGAGGTCAGGGAAGAAGTCGTGGTTCGCGAAGTCGTCGCTGCCAGCAGTCGCGCGAGTGCGCTCCCCAAAAACCTGATCGCCCCTCTCCTGTACAGGATCACGAGAGGCGGGGTTCCGGAGGCCAGCTGTCCCTTCTCCCGGTGCACGCCGAAAGAAGGGATGGAGAATACTTTCTTGGTGGCGCAATGATCTGGAACGGTGGTGAGAAACCATACGAAGCGGCGGCGGCTAGGGTAGACGTCTGCCTGACTATATAGTGCGGGCCGGGTAGGTCGTGGGAGTAAACCCCACGTTTGAGTCGTCACGATCCATAGACAACGTGCATAGCTCTGTCCTCGGCTCGGCTCAATCCTGCAACCCGCGGCGCGTCGTGACGAGGCGTGGCGTGGCGAGGCGAGCGAGGAGGAGGAGCGCGCGTGTAGGTCTCCTCTTCTCATGCTCATACAAGTGGTAGAAGAGCTCACCTTATAAAGAGATGCAACTCTTTCTCAACTTCCCGGGTGGGACTAAACTTTAGTCTCACTCACTCCACTCACATGTGTGCATGAATGGGCCAAGAGAATTTCAGAATTTTAGTTGGGCTTTGGGCCAAAGGCCTACTAGCAAAATTCCAACAATCCCCCACAAAGTCTCATTGGCACATCTCATTATTTAGTTCCAAAAAATTCTTTATATACCGGTGCTTAGTGGAGACTGTGAAGTTGAACTTCCACTTAGAGATTTATGCTACACTAGATCACAACTTGAATAGTGGACTATGCCTTGAACTACAAGTTTTCTGCGAGACTAGTTTCACACAAATTCTTGACCGATACTGGGCTGCCGCAAGGCTTCCCTGCGGGTGGAGCGTATACATCATACTTCAGGGCCTTTTCATGAATTTATTAGAGAACACCCAATTCTCACAGACTGCGACGTTAACAGTCAAAATCATATAGGTGTGTTCCTCAAAAGATGTTCTGCACGACAACATCTCTGCTTACCCGAATAAGCCACCTGGAACACATTAAGATAAGTATCAACCTGCCATGCAGATCAGGAGAGTATTGCATCTTCTTGGAGTGGGATAGGTAATATAGGGATACTCTCCTCCCAGTTGACCAACAGCTTGTCTCCCACTTCTACTTCACGGGATCTTCGATCACATAGAGCGGGTTACCACTATGGACAACTCATGCGATGGGTCTCAGACCCATCTCCATCGATGCATTATCTATCACATTACGTGATAGACCCTTTGTGAAGGGATCTGCCAAATTTTTTGACGTTTGGATATAATCCAACGTAATAACTCCGGAGTTCCTCAATTTTCTGACAGATTTCAGTCTCCTCTTCACATGCCTTGAGGACTTCATATTGTCCTTTGAACTGTTTATTTTGACGATCACAGTTTGATTATCACAGTTCATCAGGATAGGGGGTATTGGTTTTTCAACCATAGGTAAGTCCATCAAGAGTTCACGAAGCCACTCTGCTTCAACAGTGGCAGTGTCTAATGCTGTGAGTTCTGCTTCCATAGTTGACCTCGTTAAGATGGTCTGCTTGCAAGACTTCCAGGAAACAGCGCCACCACCAAGTGTGAAAACATAACCACTTGTGGCCTTAATCTCATCAGCATCAGATATCTGGTTTGAGTCACTATAACCCTCCAGTACCCTTGGATACCTGGTGTAGTGAATCCCATAGGTCGTGGTGCCTTTCAAATAGCGCATAACTCTCTCAAGCGCATGCCAATGATCATCTCCCAGTTTTGACACAAACCGACTCAGCTTGCTCACAACAAAAGAGATGTCAGGCCTCGTGGCACTCGCCAAATACATAAGCGAGCCAATAATCTGAGAATACCTCAGTTGATCTCTAGCAATCCGTCGGTTCTTTCGAAGCAACACACTAGCATCATATGGAGTTGGAGAAGGCGTGCAATCGCTATACCCAAAACAACTCAAGACCTTTTCCACATAGTGAGACTGAAGCAGTGTGATCCCACCATTATCATCTCTCAACAGCTTGATGTTTAAGATAACATTAGCTACTCCTAGATTCTTCATCTCAAAACAGCGAGATAAGAAATCCTTAACCTCCTTGATTAAATCAAGTTTGGTTCCAAAGATCAGTATGTGGTCGACATACAGACAAAGAATAACTCCTTCGTCCCCACCATAGCGATAGTACACGCACTTGTCACCATCGTTTACTACAAAGCTGGCAGCAGTTAATGTTCTTTCAAACTTCTCATGCCACTCTTTAGGAGCTTGTTTAAGGCCATATAAAGACTTTAATAACTTGCACACCTTTCCTTCCTGACCAGGTACTACAAAACCATCTGGCTGATCCATGTAAATTTCCTCCTTCAACTCTCCATTATGGAAAGCTGTCTTAACGTCCATTTGATGAACGAGAAGACCATGTGAGGCAGCCAGTGATAGTAGCACCCGAATTGTGGTCAGTCTAGCCATGGGTGAGTAAGTGTCAAAGAAGTCTTCACCTTCTTTCTGGGTATAACCCTTGGCCAGTGCCTTGTACTTTTCAATCGTACCATAAGGTCTAACCTTCTTCTTGAACACCCACTTACATCCTACAGGTTTGCACCCATAAGGACGATCAGTGATCTCCTAGGTACCGTTAGCTAAGATGGAATCCATCTCGCTACGTACAGCTTCCTTCCAGTAGTCAGCATCAGGAGATGCATAGGCTTCTGAAATAGTCCTGGGTGTGTCATCCACGAGGTACAAAATGAAATCATCACCAAAGGACTTTGCAGTCCTCTGTCTCTTACTCCTCACAGGAGTTCCATTGTCACCCTCAACAGGATTCTCAACGTGTTCCATCACAATGGTGGGTTCAGGAATTACAGTGAATTCCTCACTAGATGGAGTAGGTATCTCCTGATTTGATGAACTCGACATATCCTTCATAGGAAATATGTCCTCAAATAAAGTTGCATCATTCGACTCCATAATCGTACCAACATGCATGTCGGATACCTCAGATTTTATTATCAAAAATCTATAGCCGATACTATGAAAAGCATAGCCCAGAAGAACACAATCCACGGTTTTTGGTCCAAGCTTGCGCTTCTTGGGAATTGGTATATTGACTTTCGCCAAACAACCCCAAGTACGTAGGTAAGAGAGTTTCGATCTTTTCCTTTCCCATTCCTCAAACAGAGTCATGGTATCTTATGCTTTGTGGGAACTCGGTTTAGGACATGACACGTAGTCATTAGCACCTCCCCCCACCATTCCTTGGAAAGACTCGATGTGTCTAACATGGTGTTAACCATATCAGTTAGAGTTTGGTTCTTTCTTTCGTCTACCCCATTTGACTGAGGTGAGTAGGGAGGCGTCCTCTCATGGATTATACCATGTTCCGCACAAAACAGATCAAATTCATTGGAAAAATACTCTCCACCACGATTGGACCTAAGCCGTTTAATTTTTCGATCAAGTTGGTTCTCTGCCTCAGCTTTATAGTTTTTGAAGAAAGTTAAAGCCTCATCTTTTGATTTCAGGAGATACACTTAACAATATCTAGTGGAGTCATCAATCAACGTCATGAAGTATCTCTTTCCACCTTTTGTCAACACGCCATTCATCTCACAAAGATCTGAATGTATAAGCTCTAGTGGCGCCAAGTCTCTTGCCTCTGCAGTCTTATGGGACTTGCGAGGTTGCTTAGCTTGCACACATACTTGGCACTTAGAGCCTTTGATAGTAGAGATTTTTGGAATTAAATTCATATTGGCTAGCCGCGTCATGCAACCAAAGTTAATGTGACAAAGTCGTGAATGCCAAATATCAGACTCATCGTTGTGGCAAACATTATTAATAACTTTAGTGCAAATATCTGACAAAGACAGGCGGAACAAGCCTCCGCTCTCATAGCCTTTTCCAACAAATTGTCCATACTTAGAAATTACAACTTTATTGGATTCGAAAACCAACTTAAAACCATCTCGACATAAACGGGAACCGCTAACGAGATTTTTATTTATGGACGGCACATGATGAACGTTCTTCAGACGCACACTCTTCCCCGAAGTAAACTTTAGATCGACCGTACCAACACCTCGAACGATGGCATGTGACCTGTTCCCCATCAGCACGGGTGAAGTCCCTGTTGCCTGGTAAGAAGAAAACATGGAGGCATCAGCACAAATATGTACATTGGCACCGTTGTCAATTAACCAATCAGGGGATTGAAATACTGAAAGGATGGTAGGTAAAATACCGTACCCTGATTCCTTCATATCAATATCACCGATGACAACATTAGCGGACTTGCTGCTCTTCTCATGTTCGCGCTCCTCAAAGCGGTTAGGACACTTCGGAGCCAAGTGATTAGGATCACCGCAGACATGGCAAAGTCCTTTCCCCTTCTTATGAGACTTCTTCTTGAAGTTGGTAGAATGTGATGGCTTGTTCTTTGTATCAAACTTGCCTTTGCCCTGAGTTTTGTTCTTATTGTTTTTGAACTTGTTGGGCTAGGAGTTCTTCTTCTGTACCATGTGGGCACTAGAACCTCCCTCAGCAACTCGAGCACGCGTGTCCTTTGCTCTCGCCTTCTCTTCAACATCAAGAGTACCAATGAGATCCGCAATGGAAAACTCCTGTCTCTTGTGTTTCAGGTAAGTAGCAAAATTGTTCCACGAAGGTGGAAGCTTGGCAATGATACCTCCGGCAACAAATTTTTCCGGCAACACACACTTGAAGTACTCAAGTTCTTTTGCGAGCGACTGTATCTCATGAGCCTGTTGTACAACAGGGCGCTCATCAATCATCTTGTAGTCATAGAATTGCTCCATGACGTACAACTCGTTGCCGGCATCCGAGGCACCAAACTTGGCCTCGAGCGCAACCCTCATGTCCTTGCTGTTGTCAAACGACATATACGAATCCACAATGGAGTCATCAAGAACAGTCAGAAGAACGCCTTTAAAGAGGGTATCGATCTTCTCAAAAGCTTCCAGCTGTGCTGGATTAAGATCGCCCTCAGGCTTGCCCTTGGTGGCGTCATAGCAGCCCATGGTCTGAAACCAGTAGACTGCTCTCGTGCGCCACCTCTTATATTGCGGCCCCTTAAAGGCATGCGGCTTCAGATGCGCAGCAAAACCACTCGGAGTAAATTGCCTATAATCAGGTTTTTGGATTGTTGGAAATATGAGCAAATTACTACGAGATTTAATCCGAATAAATAGGAAATAGATCATGACAGCAATAGCAGAGATTAAACTAATCATGCGAACTAGCATAATAGATGAACAGATCACATCTAGGGCACATACTAGAAACATGAATTCTACCACGATCTCGAACAGGAAGGATAGAATCACATACGGTGCAGCGGGAGCAGCACCGCCGGCGTTGACGTTGTCGCCCATGTCGTCGAGGATGAGGTTGCCGAGGTCAGGGAAGAAGTCGTCGCTCGCGAAGTCGTCGCTGCCAGCAGTCGCGCGAGTGCGCTCCCCAAAAACCTGATCGCCCCTCTCCCGTACAGGATCACGAGAGGCGGTTTTCCGGAGGCCTGCTGTCCCTTCTCCCGGTGCACGCCGAAAGGAGGGATGGAGAAGACTTGCTTGGCGGCGCAATGATCTGGAACGGTGGTGAGAAACCATACGAAGCGGCGGCGGCTAGGGTAGACGTCTGCCTGACTATATAGTGCGGGCCGGGTAGGTCGTGGGAGTAAACCCCACGTCCGAGTCGTCACGATCCAAAAGAATCGGAAACGGTTCAGTAATTAACGCGTCCGTTAATTATTAATAATGACTCATTAATTTCTCCCGAGCAGCAAAAATATAGACAACGCGCATAGGTCTGTCCTCGGCTCAGCTCAATCCCGCAACCCGCGGCGCGTTGTGATGAGGCGTGGCGTGGCAAGGCGAGCGAGGAGGAGGAGCGCGCGTGTAGGTCTCCTCTTCTCATGCTCATACAAGTGGTAGAAGAGCTCACCTTATAAAGAGGTGCAACTCTTTCTCAACTTCCGGGGTGGGACTAAACTTTAGTCTCACTCACTCCACTCACATGTGTGCATGAATGGGCCAAGAGAATTTCAGAATTTTAGTTGGGCTTTGGGCCAAAGGCCTACTAGAAAAATTCCAACATTTCTCTCGTTCCAAACTTTCCACGAGATCAGCATAATAAGATACATCATCGGCTGTCGAGATTGCAACGCGTTGGAGTCAATGAGGTTCCACCAAGCTTTCACCGAATGGACCGCCACCCAAGCTGTAGGGTTCACATCAACCAAGCCAAGCCAAGATTTGATCATTTCCCAAACTCGAACCGTGTAGCGGCATTGACAAAGGAGGTGAGCCATGGTTTCTTGAACTTGCTTGCATAGGGGGCAACGATCATAGTTAGGCCACCCACGGCGTTGGAGTCTATCGGCCTGAAGGAAATATGCCCTAGAGGCAATAATAAAGTTGTTATTTATATTTCCTTATATAATGATAAATGTTTATTATTCATGCTAGAATTGTATTAACCGGAAACTTAGTACATGTGTGACTACATAGACAAACAGAGTGTCACTAGTATGCCTCTACCTGACTAGCTCGTTGATAAAAAATGGTTAAGTTTCCTAGCCATGGACAAAGAATTGCCATTTGATAAACGGGATCACATCATTAGAGAATGATGTGATTGACTTGACCCATTTGTTAGCTTAGCACTTTGATCGTTTAGTTTACTGCTATTGCTTTCTCCATAACTTATACATGTTCCTATGACTATGAGATTATGCAACTCCCGAATACCAGAGGAACACTTAGTGTGCTATCAAACGTCACAACATAACTGGGTGACTATAAAGATGCTCTACAGGTGTCTCCGATGGTTTTTGTTGAGTTGGCATAGATCAAGATTAGGATTTGTCACTCCGTGTATCAGAGAGGTATCTTTGGGTCCTCTCGGTAATGCACATCACAATAAGCCTTCCAAGCAATGTGACTAATGAGTTAGTTACTGGATGTTGCATTACGGAATGAGTAAAGAGACTTTCCGATAACGAGATTGAACTAGGTATTGAGATACCGACGATCGAATCTCGGACAAGTAACATACCGATGACAAAGGGAACAACGTATGTTGTTATGCGGTTTGACCGATAAAGATCTTCGTAGAATATGTAGGAACCAATATGAGCATCCAAGTTCCGCTATTAGTTATTGACCGGAGATGAGTGTCGGTCATGTCTACATAGTTCTCGAACCCGTAGGGTCCGCACGCTTAATGTTCGGTGACGATCGGTATTATGAGTTTATGTGTTTTGATGTACCGAAGGTAGTTCGGAGTCCCGTATATGATCACAGACATGACGAGGAGTCTCAGAATGGTCGAAACATAAAGATCGATATATTGGAAGCCTATGTTTGGACATCAGAATGGTTCCGGGTGAGTTCGGGCATATACCGGAGTACCGGGAGGTTACCGAAATCCCCCGGGAAGTAAATGGGCCTTATTGGGCCATAGTGGGAGAGAGGAGAAGGGAGCCTAGGAGGGGGAGCCCCCCAAGCCCAATCCGAATTGGGTGGGGGGCGCCCCCCCTTTCCTCCCCCCTCTCTCCCCTTCCTTCCTCTCCTAACCCAACTAGGGAAGGGGGCGAATCCTACTCCCGGTGGGAGTACGACTCCCCTTGGGTGCGCCATAGAGGGGCCGGTCCTCCCCCTCCTCCACTCCTTTATATACAGGGGAGGGGGCACCCCATAGACACACAAGTTGATTGTTTAGCTGTGTGCGGTGCCCCTCTCCATAGATTTCCACCTCGGTCATATCGTTGTAGTGCTTAGGTGAAGCCCTGCGCCGGTAGCTTCATCATCACCGTCATCACGCCGTCGTGCTAACAAAACTCTCCCTCGACACTCAGCTGGATCTAGAGTTCACGGAACGTCATTGAGCTGAACGTGTGCAGATCGCGGAGGTGGTGTACCTTCGGTGCCAGGATCGGTCGGATCGTGAAGATGTAAGACTATATCAACTGCGTTGTCATAACGCTTCCGCTTACGGTCTACGAGGGTATGTGGACAACACTCTTCCCCTCTAGTTGCTATGCATCACTGATAACCCACAAGTGTAGGGGATCTATCGTAGCTTTTCGATAAGTAAGAGTGTCGAACCTAACGAGGAGCAGAAGGAAATGATAAGCAGTTTTCAGTAAGGTATTCTCTGCAAGCACTGAAATTATCGGTAGCAGATAGTTTTGTGATAAGGTAATTAGTAACGAGTACCAAGTAATAAAAGTAAATAAGATGCAGCAAGATGGCTCAATCCTTTTTGCAGCAAAGGATAAGCCTAGAAAAACTCTTATATGAAGGAAAGCGCTCCCGAGGACACATGGGAATTATCGTCAAGCTAGTTTTCATCACGATCATATGATTCGCGTTCGGTACTTTGATAATTTGATATGTGGGTGGACCGGTGCTTGGGTACTGTCCTTACTTGGACAAGCATCCCACTCATGATTAACTCCTATTGCAAGCATCCGCAACTACAACAAAAGTATTAAGGTAAACCTAACCATAGCATGAAACATATGGATCCAAATCAGCCCCTTACGAAGCAACGCATAAACTAGGGTTTAAGCTTCTGTCACTCTAGCAACCCATCATCTACTTATTACTTCCCAATGCCTCCCCCTAGGCCCAAACAATGGTGAAGTGTCATGTAGTCGACGTTCACATGACACCACTAGAGGGATGACAACATACATCTCATCAAAATATCAAACGAATACCAAATTCACATGACTACTAATAGCAAGATTTCTCCCATGTCCTCAGGAACAAACGTAACTACTCACAAAGCATATTCATGTTCATAATCAGAGGGGTATTAATATGCATAATGGATATGAACATATGATCTTCCACCAAGTAAACCAACTAGCATCAACTACAAGGAGTAATCAACACTACTAGCAACCCGCAGGTACCAATATGAGGTTTGGATACAAAGATTGGATACAAGAGATGAACTAGGGTTTGAGATGAGATGGTGCTGTTGAAGATGTTGATGGATATTGACCCCCTACCGATGAGAGGATCGTTGGTGATGACGATGGTGATGATTTCCCCCTCCCGGAGGGAAGTTTCCCCGGCAGAATAGCTCCGCCGGAGCCCTAGATTGGTTCCGCCAAGGTTCCGCCTCGTGGCGGCGTAGTCTCGTCCCGAAAGCTTGCTTATGATTTTTTTTCCTCAACGAAAGACTCCTTATAGCAGAAGATGGACATAGGAGGGCCACCAGGGGGCCCACGAGGCAGGGGGGCGCGCCCCCACCCTCGTGTCCAGGGTGTGGCCCCTCCTCTGGAACTTTTTGCGCTCAGTATTTTTTATATATTCTGGAAATAGCTTCCGTGAAGTTTCAGGACTTTTGGAGCTGTGCAGAATAGGTCTCTAATATTTTCTCCTTTTCCAGCCCAGAATCTCAGCTGCCGGCATTCTCCCTCTTCATGTAAACCTTGTAAAATAAGAGAGAATAGGCATAAGTATTGTGACATAATGTGTAATAACAGCCCATAATGCAATAAATATCGATATAAAAGCATGATGCAAAATGGATGTATCAACTCCCCCAAGCTTAGACCTCGCTTGTCCTCAAGCGAAAGCCGAAATCGAAAAATATGTCCACATGTTTAGAGATAGAGGTGTCGATAAAAATAAAATACGAACATGAGGGCATCATGATCATTCTTAGAACAACAACATATATATATATATATATTGTTATATGATCTCTTATGCTAAAGTAACAATTCAATCACAATTTCAAGTATGAATCATAAACTTCATTGAGAACCAACAAACTCTAATCTCAGTCATTGAGGCAATTGCAATTTATCATAACATAGGAAAGAGTCAATATAAGAGCTTTTCAGCAAGTCCACATACTCAACCATCTTTTAGTCTTTCACAATTGCTAACACTCACGCAATATTTACGGGCCTGAAGTTTTAATCAGACACAGAGAAAGATAGGGGCTTATAATTTTGCCTCCCAACGTTTTACCTCATGGGTAATGTCAACAATAATAGTTCATGAAAGCTCACATCCAATTAGCTATATATATATCAGGATCTTTCCAACACATTGTGCTTGCCAAAGGATAAAATGTAAAAAGGAAAGGTGAAGATCACCATGACTCTTATGTAAGGTAGAAGATAAAAGTAAAAGATAGGCCCTTCGCAGAGGGAAGTAGAGGTTGTCATGCGCTTTTATGGATGGATGCACAAAATCTTAATGCAAAAGAATGTCACTTTATATTGCCACTTGTGATATGGACCTTTATTATGCAGTCCGTCGCTTTTATTTCTTCCATATCACAAGATCGTATAAAGCTTATTTTCTCCGCACTAATAATTCATACATATTTAGAGAGAAATTTTTATTGCTTGCACCGATCACAACTTACTTGAAGGATCTTACTTAATCCATAGGTAGATATGGTGGACTCTCATGGCAAAACTGGGTTTAGGGATATTTGGAAGCACAAGTAGTATCTCTACTTGGTGCAAAGAAATTGGCTAGCAAGAGAGGGAAAGGCAAGCTCAACATGTTGGATGATCCATGACAATATAATTTATCTCAGATGAAAGAAAACATAACCCATTATGTTGTCTTCCTTGTCCAACGTCAACTCTTAGAATGTCATACTTTAATGAGTGCTCACAATCATAAAAGATGTCCAAGATAGTATATTTATATGTGAACCTCTCTTTCTTTATTACTTCTTATTAATTTCAACAATGACCAAAACTATGTTTGTCAACTCTCAACAACTTTTATTGATCATACTCTTATATGTGAAGTCATTACTCTCCATAAGATCCATATGATCTCTTTGTTTCTTTTTATTCTTTCTCTTTTTATTTTATCCCCTCAAGATCATAGCAAAATAATCAAGCCCTTGACTCAACACTAATCTTTATTATATAGCTCACGGACTCGATTACATAGAAGGATCATAAAGCAAAACTCACAACTAGATCATACTAAAACTTTATTCTACTAGATCAAGATATTATCAAAAGGATCAAACTAAGAAAAATGGTAAAGATAAAAGTGATGGTGATACGATAGAGGGGCACTCCCCCAAGCTTGGTAGTTGCCAAGGGGAGTGCCCATACCCGTGTGATTATGTTTCTTTCTTTGTTGGTGAAGAAGGTGGAGTTGTTGATGATGTAGGCTTGTCGTCCCTCTTCCAAGGCATAGGCTCACCATATTAGAAGGATGATCGAGTCTCGTGAATCCTCAAATCTGCAGCCAAACTCATCCTATTGAATCTATATTCATACTCATAGTTTTGGTTTTGCAGGTCATAGATCTGGGCTTGGAGGTGCTTGATTTTCTCAGGAAGCTTGAAGATGGCCTCCCCATTGTCCTTGACGTCCAGCTTGTGGTTGTTGGTGAACTCTGTGATCATAATGTGATTAGAGTTGAGTCCACGCTCCACCATCTCCTGACACTTGAAAACTTGTTGCTCCAATGCTTCGAGTCTTGCCTCCATGCTTTCTGTCCTCCTTGGTCCCTCAGTATCGCGGATGTGCAACAACCCCTCACGCATCTCAATGGTTTGAGGGTGTTGCAGCACCTCCGCGAGGTAGGGGTTGATGACCTTATCGAAGAACTTGTCATTGGGGGAACTTGAAGACGACATGACAACCTAGATCTGTCAGAAAAATAGCTCGAAACAAAGACAAGAGATATTTGCGTGGTACGGTGGTCAAAACCTTCGGGAGATTATATAATGAATTTTTACCGACCAAAAGAAGTATCGTGCAAGAAAACGGAGTCCGGAGAGCACACGGGGTGCCCACGAGGCAGGGGGCGCGCCTCCCACCCTCGTGGAAGCCTCGTATCCTTTCCGGTCTGCTTCTTATTTTCCTATTTTTCTAAATATTCCAAAACGGAGAAATATTGCCATTAGAACTGTTTTGGAGTCGGTTTACTTCCGTACCACATACCTATTCCTTTCCGGAGTCTGAAACGTTCCAGAAAGTGACCCTTATGTATTCCTCTGGGGTTACAGTTTCAATAACATTAGTTTGAGAATTTATGGGATTAACTGAGATATAATGTTTGATTCTTTGACCGTTCACCACCCTCGGATTTGTGCCTTCGAAGTTGTTGATTTTTATGGCACCGGAACGATAGACCTCCTCGATAACGTAAGGACCTTCCCATTTGGAGAGAAGTTTGCCTACAAAAAATCTTAAACGAGAGTTGTATAGCAATACATAATCACCTACGTTAAACTCACGCTTTTGTATCCTTTTATCATGCCATATTTTAACTTTTTCTTTAAACAGTTTGGCATTCTCATAGGCCTGGGTTCTCCATTCATCAAGTGAGCTAATGTCAAAAAGCCTCTTGTCACCAGCAAGTTTGAAGTCATAGTTGAGCTCTTTAATAGCCCAATATGTCTTATGTTCTAATTCAAGAGGTAAGTGACATGCTTTGCCATAAACCATTTTATACGGAGACATAGCCATAGGATTTTTATATGCAGTTCTATAAGCCCATAATGCATCATCAATTTTCTTGGACCAATTCTTTTTAGATCTATTAACAGTCTCTTGCAAGATTAATTTGAGCTCTTTGTTACTCAATTCTACTTGACCACTAGATTGTGGGTGATAAGGAGATGCAATTCTATAATTAACATCATACTTAGCAAGCATTTTACGAAAGGCACCATGAATAAAGTGTGAACCACCATCAGTCATTAAGTATCTAGGGACTCCAAACCTCAGAAAATAACTTCTTTAATAAGCATCTTAACAGAGGTGTTATGATCAGCACTACTAGTTGGAATAGCTTCTACCCACTTAGTAACGTAATCAATAGCAACTAAAATATGTGTATACCCATTAGAGGAAGGAAAAGGTCCCATATAATCAAAGCCCCAAACATCAAATGGTTCAATAACAAGTGAATAATTCATAGGCATTTCTTGACGTCTACTAATATTACCAATTCTTTGACATTCATCACAAGACAAAACAAACTTACGGGCATCCTTGAAGAGAGTAGGCCAATAAAAACCGGATTGCAATACCTTGTGTGCAGTTCTATCTCCAGCATGGTGTCCTCCATAGGCTTCGGAGTGACACTTTCATAGGATCTGTTCCTGTTCATACTCAGGTACACAACGTCTAATAATACCATCCACTCCTTCTTTATAAAGATGTGGGTCATCCCAAAAGTAATGTCTCAAATCATAGAAGAACTTTTTCTTATGCTGGTATGTGAAACTAGGTGGTATAAATTTAGCAACAATATAATTAGCATAATCATCATATCATGGAGCAGTTCGAGAAGCATTTATGACATTTAATTGTTCATCAGGAAAGCTATCATCAATAGGTAGTGGGTCATCAAGAACATTTTCTAACATAGACAAGTTGTCTGCAACGGGGTTCTCAGCTCCCTTTCTATCAATAATATGTAAATCAAATTCTTGTAGCAAGAGAACCCATCTAATAAGTCTAGGTTTAGCATCTTTCTTTTCCATAAGGTATTTAATGGCAGCATGATCAGTGTGAATAGTTACTTTAGAATCAACAATATAAGGTCTGAACTTATCACAAGCAAAAACAACTGCTAAAAATTCTTTTTCAGTAGTAGCATAATTTCTCTGGGCATTGTCTAAAGTTTTACTAGCATATTGAATAACATTTAATTTCTTATCAACTCTTTGCCCTAGAACAGCACCCACAGCATAATCACTAGCATCACACATAATTTCAAAGGGTAAATTCCAATCAGGTGGCTGAACAATAGGTGCAGAAATCACTGCCTTCTTAAGTATTTCAAATGCTTCTACACAATCATCATCAAAGACAAAAGGAATATCCTTTTGCAATAGATTAGTCAGAGGCCGAGAAATTTTTGGGAAGTCCTTCATGAACCTCCTATAAAAACCGGTGTGACCGAGGAAGCTTCTTATACCTTTGATGTCCTTGGGACACAACATCTTTTCAATAGCATCCACTTTAGCTTTATCAACTTCAATGCCTCTTTCAGAAATTTTATGCCCCAAGACAATACCTTCATTAACCATAAAGTAGCACTTCTCCCAATTCAAGACAAGATTAGTTTCTTCACATCTCTGTAAAACTCGATCAAGGTTGCTTAAGCAATCATCAAAAGAGGATCCATAAACGGAGAAATCATCCATGAATACCTCACATATCTTTTCACAAAAGTCAGAGAATATAGCCATCGTGCATCTTTGAAAGGTAGCAGGTGCATTACATAAACCAAAAGGCATACATCTATAAGAAAAAGTACCGAAAGGGCAAGTAAAAGTGGTCTTTGATTGATCATCAGCTGACACAGGTATTTGAGAGAAGCCAGAGTAACCATCTAGAAAGCAAAAATGTGTATGTTTGGATAATCTTTCTAGCATTTGATCAATAAAAGGCAAAGGGTAATGATCTTTTTAGTAGCCTCATTTAATTTGCGAAAATCAATTACCATCCTATAACTTGTAATAATTCTTTGCGGAATCAATTCATCTTTATCATTAGGAACAACAGTAATACCTCCCTTCTTAGGGACACAATAGACAGGACTTACCCACTGACTGTCAGTAACGGGATAAATTATACCTGCCTCAAGGAGCTTTAATATTTCCTTTCTTACCACTTCTTTCATCTTAGGATTCAGCCGACGTTGGTGATCAATAACTGGTTTGGTGTCTTCCTCCAAATTTATTTTGTGTTTGACATAGAGTGGGACTAATGCCCTTAAGATCATCAAGAGTATATCCAATAGCAGCACAATGCTTCTTCAGAGTTTTCAATAATTTCTCTTCCTCCTTCTCTGAAAGGTTAGCACTAATAATAACAGGATATATTTTCTTTTCATCAAGATAAGCATATTTAAGAGTATCAGGTAATGGTTTAAGCTCAAACACGGGATCACCCTTGGGTGGAGGAGGATCCCCTAGGATTTTAATAGCCAAGTTGTGTTTAAGAATAGGTCCCTGTTTAAAGAATACTTCATATATTTCCCTCCTTTCATTCCTAAACATATCATTTTCATGGTCTAGCAAATATTGTTCTAAAGGATCAATAGGAGGCACGACAATAGAAGCAAGACCAATAATTTCATCTTTACTAGGCAGTTCTTTATCATGGGGTTGTCTACGAAATTTAGCAAAATTAAACTCATGAGACATATCCCCTAAACCAACAGAAACAATATCCTTATTGCAGTCTATCTTAGCATTGACAGTATTCAAGAAGGGTCTACCAAATATAATGGGACAAAAGCTATCTTGTGAGGAACCAAGAACAAGAAAATCAGCAGGATATTTAACCTTCCCACACAAGACTTCAACATCTCTAACAATCCCAATTGGTGAAATAGTATCTCTATTAGCAAGCTTAATGGTAACATCAATACCTTCTATTTCAGATGGTGCAATATCATGCATAATTTCTTTGTATAAGGAAATAGGTATTGTACTAGCACTAGCACCCATATCACATAAGCCATGATGAAAATGATCTCCTATTTTAACAGAAATAACAGGCATGCCTATGACAGATCTATGTTTATCCTTAGCACCAGGCTTAGCAATTCTGGCAGTTTCTTCTCAGAAATAAATAACCTGCCCATCAATATTTTCGGCCAAGAGATCTTTAACCATAACAATATTAGGTTCAACTTTAATTTGCTCAGGGGGTTTAGGTGTCTTAATATTACTCTTGTCGACTAAAGTTGAAGCTTTAGCATGATCCTTAATTCTAATAGGGAAAGGTGGTTTCTCAACATAAGCAGTAGGTACAACAGGATCATTATAAGTGATAGTCTTTTCTTCAACTTTAATAGGTGCATCTGCTTTTGTTTCAATGGGAGGATTATATTTAAACCACTTCTCCTTGGGGAGATCAACATGAGTAGCCAAAGATTCACAAAAAGAAGCTACTATATCAGAGTCAAGTCCATATTTAGTGCTAAATTTACGGAAAACATCAGTATCCATAAAAGATTTAACACAATCAAACTTAGGTGTTATACCTGACTCCTTACCTTCGTCGATATCCCAATCTTCAGAGTTGTGTTTAATTCTCTCCAATAAATTCCATTTGAATTCAATAGTCTTCATCGTAAAGGAACCAGTACAAGAAGTATCGAGCATGGAGCGATTGTTGTCAGAAAGCCAAGCATAAATTTTTTGAATAATCATTTCTCTTAAGAGCTCATGATTGGGGCATGAATATAACATTGACTTAAGCCTCCCCCAAGCTTGAGCGATGCCTTCTCCTTCGCGAGGCCAAAAATTATATATATAATTATGATCACGATGAACAAGATGCATAGGATAAAACCTGTGATGGAATTCCAATTTCAACCGTTTGTAGTCCCATGATCCCATATCATCACATAGCCTATACCATGTCAATGCATCTCCCTTCAAAGATAAATGGAAGACCTTCTTCTTGATAAAATCATCGTGCATACCTGCAAGCTTAAATAATCCACAAACTTCATCCACATAGATTAAGTGCAAATCGGGATGCAATCACTACAAAAAAAGACACATCCGTGACATTTTGGGCCAAACGAATTTTTTTCTGTCATACATATGACACTTCTATGACGATAATTGTGACAAAACCCAGTATCATCATAGATGTGGTGGGCTCCTACTTCTATGACAAAAAATCATGACAGAAAATGGGCTTTTCGTCCTGGGCAGGCCGGAGACGCAGCCGCATGACATTCTTTGGGCCGTCCATGACGGAAAAAACCGTGGTAGACGCGAGGGGGAGGAAAATTTCAGGGAGTTCCCGGTTATGGTGGGAGGTCGGGGGCCGAGCGATGTGTGTTTCTCTCGTACACGTACGCGCGTGTGTGCGAGGCGTTGGCTCTAACTGAACCCAAGCGAGGCGTTGGGCTCTAACTGAACCCGAGCGATTGCACCGCAGGCTACGCATTACTGAACCCAAGCGATCGATCGATGGCTGTTAACTGAACCCGATCGAGCGATTCCTTCGCTACTGCTGCTAACTGAAGCCGATCGATGAGATGAACAGTGAGCGTTGTGGGGGGGGGGTTGGATGAATAGTGAGCGGTGGCGTTGCCTCTGGATGAACAGGACCCCGTGGTGTGGTGGAGGGCTGGATGAACAGTAGACGATGGAGGGGTGCCCGTGGAGGGGTGGATGAACATGACCCCGTGGTGTGGAGGGCTGGATGAACAGTACACGGTGGAGGGGTGGTTGAACAGGACCCCGTGGTGTGGAGGGCTGGATGAATAGTAGATGGTGGAGGGGTGCCCGTGGAGGGGTGGTTGAACAGGACCCCGTGGTGTGGAGGGCTGGGTGAACAGTAGACGGTGGAGGGGTGGTTGAACAGTAGCCGGTGGAGTAGCGCGCGGTGGAGGCTGGATGAACAGGAGCCCGTGGAGGCTGGAGGAGGTCGACGGTGGAGATGAACAGTATCCCGTGGAGTCCCGTTTTGCGGTACGCCACACCCCTCCCGATGAACAGGACCCCCGTTTCGACCGTAGCGCTCCAACACAAGTCCGTTTCCTCCGTTTTGCGGTACGCCACACCCCTCCCGATCAACACGACCCCCGCTTCGACCGTAGAAGGTCAGTTTCCTCCGTTTTGAGGTACGCCACACCCCTCTCGATCAACAGGACCCCCGTTTCGACCGTTGGAGGTCTGTTTCCTCCGTTTTGCGGTACGCCAGACCCCTCCCAATCAACAGGATCCCGTTTCGAACGTGGCCGGTTGAACACAAGGCCGTTTCCTCCATTCTGCGGTACGCCAGGCCTCGTTTCCATCGCCTGTTCCGTCCAAGCCCTCCCGATGAACACGACGCATTCCGTTGCCTCCCGATGAACACGACGCATTCCGTTGCCTCCCCATGAACACGACGCATTCCGTTGCCTCCCCATGAACACGACGCATTCCGTTGCCTCCCCATGAACACGACGCATTCCGCTGCCTCCCCATGAACACAATGACGATGTTGTTTCTTCGTTCCGACCCAGCCATGTACACGAGCCTTGGCCGTACGTATGCCCGAGTAGGCATTCGAGACCCCGCCCGTATGTACACATACGTGGCCATATTTTCTTTCTTGCACCCTGGCCGCTGTACGTACGTGTACATGCTACGTGCGTGCCTCTACTACGACACGTGCGCGCCTCTACATCCACCAGTATATATGTACGTACACGTTCACGACCAGAATGACAACGCTATGTACGCTTTGACCAGGTGGGTCCCGACTGTCAGGCACTTCCTTGCATGCGAAGATGTAGCTGGTGGGTCCCAGCAGTCAGGGGCAAACGTTTTTTTCACGAAATACGGTGGCCCGTCCGGTGGGTCCCTGCTGTCAGGTGGATGAATAATTATTTTGCACATAATAAGGAGGCACTTCTTTGCGGCGGCCTTGGACCTAGCTGTCAGCCTCTCCATGTACAGTCCACGTCCGATGGAAGCCGTTCCTTGACCACGTTGACCACGCCGCGCCGAGAGCACCAGGGCGGTGGACGACGGCGAGGCCTAGGAAGAGGACGACGCGGAGCTGGGGAACACGTGACAGTGGATGCCCACGCGTAGAGGAGTACGAGGGTTCACTGGTTCACTACGGTGTGAGGCTGCCATCGCCGCAGAATAACAGGGGGTGTTGGTGAGTAGAGGGATGGCCTGGCCAGTGGTGGGAGTAGTACGGGGCAGTGAGGCCTCCGCCGCATCGCAGCCGGCCACGGGAGGCAGGAGCACGAGGCACGACCGGCGCTGGTTTGGGCGGCTGGAGCAAGAAGACCAGAGGTTGAAGAAGCACTACGGCCGTTGGATGGACATCATACGGTCACTGGAGCTAGAATCGTGCATATTGACTAAGGCGGCTGGAGCAAGAAGACCAGAGTTGAAGAAGCACTACGCCGTTGGATGGACATCGTACGGTCACTGAGCTAGAATCGTGCATATTGACTAAGTTGACAAAGCCCTCCGTCCCCGTCAACTTAGTAGGCCCACAAGTCAGCCTCCCACCTAGGTGGGTCCCAGCTAGCAGGGGGTATTCATTTTTTTGTGCTTAATAAGCAGGCACTTCCGGTGGGTCCGAGCTGACAGCAGGGGGAACGTTTTTTTCACGAAATGCGGTGGCCCGTCGGGTAGGTCCCAGTAGTCAGGGGCAAACGTTTTTTCACGAAATACTGGTGGGCGTCCGGTGGGTCCCTGCTATCAGGTGGAAGAATAATTATTTTTTTCGCGTAATAAGGAGGCACTTCCTTGCGGCTGCCGTGGACCCAGCTGTCAGCCTCTCCACGTACAGTATTCTTCCGATGGAATTCGGTCGTTGACCACATTGACCACGCCGCACCGAGAGCACCACGGCGATGGACGACGAGGCCTAGGAAGGGGACGACGCGGAGCCGGGGAAGACGCGCAGTGGATGCCCACGCGGAGAGGAGTACGAGGGTTCACTTTTCGGCTGCGCTGCCGTCGCCACAGAATAACAGGGGGTGTGGGTGAGTGGAGTGAGGGATGGCCTGGCTAGTGGTGGGAGTAGTATGGGGCGGTGAGGCCTCCACGGCAGCACAGCCGGCCACGGGAGGCAGGAGCAGGCGGCACGACCAGCGCTGCTTTGGGCGGCTGGAGCAAGAAGACCAGAGGTTGAATAAGCACTACGACCGTTGGATGGACATCGTACGGTCAGTCGAGCTAGAATCGTGCATATTGACTAAGTTGACAAAGCCCTTCGTCCCCATCAACTTAGTAGGCCCACTATACTGGGTCCCAACTAGTAGGGGGAGTATTCATTTTTTGTGCGTAATAAGGAGGCACTTCCTTGCGTGCGAAGATATAGCTGGTGGGTCCGAGCTGTCAGCGGCGGTAACGTTTTTTCACGAAATACAGAGGCCGTTTCGGTGGGTCCCAGATGTCAGGTGGAGGAAATCATTATTTTGCACGTAATAAGGAGGCATTTCCTTGTGTGTGGCCGTGGACCCAGCTGTCAGTCTCTCCACGTACAGTTCACTTCAGATGCATGTCGGTCGTTGACCACGTTGACCACGCCACACCGAGAGCACTGGGGTGGTGGACAACGGCAAGGCCTAGGAAGGGGAACGACACGGAGGCAGGGAAGACTCGGCAGTTTTTTGTTTCCCACGCGGAGGGGAGTACGACTGTACGAGGGTTTACTGGTTCGTCTATCGCCGGAGAATAACAGCAGGTGTGGGTGAGTAGAGGGATGGCTAGGCCAGCGATGGGAGTACGGTGGGGCGGTGAGGCCTACGCGCAGCACAGCCGGCCGCGGGGAGGAGGGAGCAGGCAGTCCCGCCGGCGCTTGTTTGAGCGGCTGGAGCAGGAAGAGCAGAGATTGAAGAAGCACGACGGCGTTGGATGGACATCCAACAGTATACATGCCATCTGTGGAAAGCCTCAAATCTGTGGAAAACAGCATACAACCCATCTGCCATTATTTCAAATAATTTACATCCCATTTGCTAATTCTTACGGGTTTTTTTGGAGCCCATATTCTTTATGTTAGCATTACAGCCCATATTGTGGCCACGGTTAAAAAATTATACGAAATTTTGCATATGTCGGTGCGGTCTGAACTGTTTTTAATCCCGAAATTTCGAGTCACATTCAGACTGATTTTAAAAATAAATGTATATCAATATAAAATCCAATAAATTGTCCACGCATAAAAATCAATGCAATTTAAAATCTCGAAATGAAAAAAAAAGATATTTGAAACTAATTGCCGGTTTGATGTGTTTTAAAAATGTACAACCCATTTCTCATTACTGATAGGCCATTTTCTCGGCCAGCCGAATGAAGCTCTCCTCGTCTTGAAAGATTTGCAGCCCAACAGGCCTAATAAAGCGACTTATTTGACAAATCAAAAAAGAACTGGGCTAGCCATTTTTAGAAAGAAAAAAGTACTGGGCTGGTCTGTGGTAAACATAAAAGAAAAAGCTGTCTAGACAGGCCAGAGTGTCCCGCACAGCCCAGTTGACACCCTGCTTCCGTCTCAAAAACAATTTAGATAAATGCCACTCCAATTATGACGATTCATAAAAATGCCACTCAATTTCCAAACTTTGAAAAATGCCACTGCAATTTTTGCAAACTTTGAAAAACGCACTGTAGTTTGCAAACTTTGAAAAACGCCACTCTAGACTTCGAAAAATGCTACTAGAAATGGCATGAAATGGCATTTTTCAAAGTTTGGAAATTGCAGTGGCATTTCTCAGATACACCAGATTTGGAGTGGCATTTATCAAATTAACCCAAAACAAAAATAATTGGGCGAGCTGCTGGGTCCCTGGTGTCAGCCGCTCGTTGTGCAATTCTCTCGTTTATTGACTACGTTGACAATGGCATGGGACCCAGATGTCAGAAATCCACTAGGAGGAGCCATTTTTTTATTGGCTTGAAATAAGGAGGCACTTGCTTGCGTACTGCCATGACCTTGGCGGGTCCCTGTTGTCATCCTCTCCACATACAATCATCTCCTGATTGTGTATGCATCAACTTGCTAGGCCCACAGTCAGCCTCTAAACCGTGGAGGACAAATACAACCCATTTAAAAAAATAACATCCCATTCCATACGTTCAAACAAAAAGTTCAACATTCAGAGAAAAGTAACAGGCCTGATCCACATATAGAGTACTAAACTTCCACGTTGACAACCATCATAGCCAAGTTAACTATCTACTCCCACTAACACTCTAGTAGCGTACAAGCAGTAACTTACTCTTAGCTAACTAGATGATGCCGGCCGCCATCTGCTGTCCATGCTAAATGTCAGCACCGGCGTCCTTCGCCTCGCCTCGGACTTGCCAGAGGTGCGATAGGGCGCGTTGCTCGCGCACTTTGGCCCTTTCCATGCCGCCGTGGTCCACCGAAGCTTCGGCTTCCAAGCGGGAAACCCACTTGACAAGCTGGTAGTAAAAATCGGCGTCGCGAACGCGTGCATGCCCGACAGCCTCCAGGGCTATTTGCCGGGCGCCGGCCTCCACTTAGTCGCCCAGTTGCGGGTGCTCTGCTCACGACTCAGAGCGTCGGTGCGCTGCTGCTCCATGTCCCGCTGGCGTCGCAAATCGGTGATACGCTGCTCCTCCGCCAGGCGGTCGCGCTCCAACAACTCTGCTCCTCCGCCATGCGTCGCGCTCAACAACTCCTCGATCTCCGCATTGCCATCTAAAGACAGATAGAATGCCTCCTCCCTCCGTCTGCCTTCCGGTGAAAACCCGAACACTAGTTCCGGCGGTGACCGCCTCCGGCGTCGCCTACCGCGGACGGGCGGGGGCATGGCGGACGTGGCGAGTTGGGTCACGGTGGCACCAGAGAAGGCCGGGAAACAGTACTTATAGGCGGAAGTAGACGCGACGGTCATCGGAATTCAATGCATAATGGCTTAGCGTGCCAGCTTGCCGTGGAAAACTAGAGAAACTGAAATTATGACTGTGCCGTCCCGTCCGTCTGGGTCGCACGCCGGCATGGCGGTCAAACGAGTGCACTCGAATCATCTCCCTCCTTGTCAATAATGATTCCACGGATTTAAAGCATATCTTTTTCGCATCAGTTAGCTGCCTTAATTACGGCCGGCTGCATGCAGGCACTCAGAATCGCTCGCAGCAGTACGCGAAGCAGCATGCAACGAGTCGCAGCCGAGGGCACGCATGCAGCCACTTAAATCGCTGGAATTAATTAGGCTTAAACTTCTGCATGCCGTTAATTATTGCCATGCCTTGGTCTTGCTGCTTTACTCACAGGACTAATAAACCCGACGGAGGGAGTACCTTGGTTGGTGAGAGGTTTGAATTAAGCCAGCAAACCGGAAAGGAATTCGGTACTAGGTCGTTTCTTGAATTGAGCCCTGCAAACCGGAAAGGAGGTAGTATGTGCGTGATCTGCTATTTATCCGTGTAGGATCGATAGTGTAGCTTGTCAGTTTCTTCAGAGGTAGGCATTTTTATCCGTGTAGGGTCGATAGTGTAGCCTGTCAGTTTCTTCAGAGGTAGGCATTTTTATTCAAAAAACTGCCACTTCGCATCTTGCGTCGCAAATAAAACTGCCAGGAGCACATTTGTAGGCTAGCTAGTGATCGATCAGTAACTTGTAAACACTGAGTGAACAGAAATAAGTAACAGTTAATGCATCTCAATGATTCACAGATCATATACAAATATGTAGCTCCAAAAGCAAAGATCAGCCACTTCGGATCTTGCGTCGCAACTAAAACTAACTAGTACGATTCCCATACATAAGATCAACATGTTAATGCATCTCAATGATTCACAGATCATATACAAATATGTAGCTCCAAAAGCAGAGATATAGAAAAAACATCTGTTCTTCCTACTAACATGGATGCTTCTCTTGGCCAACATTCAGTACAGACTGAAAGACAAATTTGTTTGTGAAGTCTACAATTCCTCTTGCAAACTTAAGTGGTTTCACCAACAACTGGAACCATGAGAATGAACCACACATGATGGAGGAACATCCACTGCAATATGATTTGGTCTTCTCCCAATCACACCGCGAGACTATTTTCGGAATACAAACTTTAACTTAGGAAAAATGATGCCCATTGTATAATCAGACCATAGCAATGAAGCACCTAGTGTTGGCCAATAAATAGTACAGTACTACTTTTCTGCAGTCCATGAAGTGACTATCCAATCTTTCTGTGTCTATTTTCAAATGGCACTGCATGCAGTGACTATACTATTCTCTTGTGCAGTTCAACCAAAATTGCTGACACTTTGTTTGTTTGCCAAATAGCAACGGGCAGACATCTCTGTCTGCACAAATATCAAGCAGCTAGTAAACATATACCACACCTTGTATTTTCGGTTTAAACATGTCTCTTCCGCTTAGCATCTGTCTTGTTCTGCACTGGACAATCTGATACAGTTATGTTTTGCCCTGGACAATTTCATACTGAATTGATTTGCTGGTTCAGAGCAGAAATATAGCGCCTATTCTTCGTTAGACCAAGGATATCCATGTTTGCAGTGATGGAAGAGGTGAAATCAATACAACCGAAATTGAGCGTCCAATCATTGAATCCTGTCCTGCACCTCAAATGTAGGTCCACCCTGCCAATAAATTCACATGCAAACCACTAGTATTACTATCTAATGACAGTACAAAAAGAGTAGCAAGATAGTAGCAAACCATGTACCTTCATAATGAACAGCTAATAGTGCCACCAATTGGATATAAAGGTTTGGAAAAAAACATGCTCATAATGTTGAACCAGTTGGACTTTTTGTGCAGTTCCACTAAAATCAAGCATCCCTGTTTGCATAGATATTAAAAGTGTGATTACTCTAAAAGTGGCACTAGTTGAAGCATAGACTCACAAATATAAGCATTCCAATTTCATAATGGGAAAAGGTAGCAAGACTGTTTCTAACCACCTGTTTGAAGGAATAAATAAAGCAACAACGGCTGATGTCAGGAAGGCATACATAGTTTTTTCTGAAAAACTGAGCCATTCCTGACCTTTCCTCTTCTTTTAAGCAAATTATGTGCAGTTCTACTAAAATAAAATGCCATCACCGCCTTGAAAATTTAGTGACACTGTACAAAAGGAAATGACTTAACATTACATCATGATGTCAGGTATGTAGTCGACAGGCATTAGAGACAAACTTACAGACCTCCTCCGATAACATAATGAACATTAATTTTAACAAAGGTGTGACTAGCTTTACCGGGATAATTTGAGTGAACTCTACACCCTTTGTTTCTTAATATAAGACGTTTTCGCGGTTCAATTTAAAGTACCCAAACGTCTAGTATTTAGAAAAACAGGTAGTAGTTTTCTTGAGCACATATCTGGGAAAGCTTGCCACACTTTATTTATGTCCATACGCTAATGCAACACCATTCGAATACTATTTAGAAAAACAGGTAGTAGTTTTCTTGAGCACATATCTGGGAAAGCTTGCCACACTTTATTTATGTCCATACGCTAATGCAACACCATTCGAATAATACAAATATACACTAATCCAGTGGCTAGTGCAACAGTAGAGTAGTTAGTTTATTACAGGGTACCGTGCAATGGTTTTACTAAACAGATTTCAATAAACTCTAGCACTGGAAGGTTTCTATAAGAATTAACAATACAAAATGTAAAGGTAACAAGTTTCAGCATTGGTATACTAGCTCTGCATGAGCATTAAACCAAATACAAAAGTCTGAAGGTAACTAGCATAGTATAAAAAAATTGCAAACCATGTACCTCCAAGGTAAATATCATTTCGAACTCGGGGGGACCTTAAAAATTGCTATCCCAATCTTGATAATCGATCAAACATAAAAACTTGATCGAACGAATCAAGAGAACAACCGAAGGAGGAGGTGCCCACTCTTGACCTTTCCTCTTGTCTTCATATTTGTCTGTGTAGTTTAACCAAAATAAAATGACATCGGCGCCTTGGCATTTTGGTGACACTTTACAAGAAATTAACTTATCTCATGAAAGTGAGGTATGTAATCTATAAGCATTAACAGTGCAAAAATCTGAAGGTAGTAACAAGTTTCATCGTTGGTATACTGGCTGTGCAACAGCATTAGAATGCCTTAGCTGGAAAATCTTTAATACATCCACAATCAACAGCTAACCCTGAAATAATCCAGTGACATTAAATGGCATTGCTTAAATTTATCGGTGGCATTAGACTGAGAGCGGCATTAGTTAAATGTGGCATCACTTTAGTAGTAGCATTGCTTGACTTGACTGCTGGCGTTGTACTAACAGCAAAAAAGTGGCAATAAGAGCATGGGAGGCCCATTCGGACAGTGGGCGCACCAGTATGATGTACCTCTACGGACGCAGAGTGGCGAGGGAGGGATGGTTGCCCAGAGCAACAGATATCTAGGCAGCATATGTGGATTACGTCCCATTGTTGCTCTCTTTAGCCAAAATTTCCTATGCAAGGACAACAAACCGATCGAACTGGTCATTCTCTATTGCGTTGTCATGCCTTTCTACCCTTCTTCAACCAAGAGACACGAGACTCGTTCCTTAGCTACTGATTTTCCCCTTTTCAACCTAGATGCGAGTTCGATGCCTACTCTCTTGGACAGTACAGTCTCCCTTCCTTTCCTTATTCAACCCAGACATGGATTAGTCTGCATGAAGTAGGGTTTCCTTTAATAGTGCAAATTATGGTTTTTGTCTGCATGGCGAGCAGAGCAGAGGATAGCAAATTGGGAAGATGGTGGAGTGGAAAAAGATCCACATGCAACAACGTGGCAGATGGGGCAATAGAACAAGGTTATGGTTCGAAAAGAGGTATCATACCTGAGGGTCGGCGGGAAGTGGCTTCGCTCGTGGTCGTCGTCCTCCGCACACACTATGGCAGCGAGCTTGGGGACAGAGGCCATCCCGCGCGGCGCGCTAGGTCTGAGAGGACGGCCTTGTCGTTAGTGCGTGACCTCGCTCGTCGACGACGAGTGCGTCAACGCTGCACGTCCTTTTCTTCCCCGGTGGATCTGTGACCACCGGTGAGGAGGGAGAGAGGGGCCGTCTTTTTTAGATATCGAGAGAGGGTGGTAGTGTGAGAAGCAAGTGGGCAGCCCTTAGCAAGAAAGCGCTCAAGCTCCAGCCTATATATCTTTTTTATACTACTAGTACTGGAGGTGGAGTAGTGGTAGAGTAGTTTATATTTTCTCTGCGTACAGTACCAGTTAGTCGTGCTTCAAAACTGATCGGCACGCCATTAAAAAAATAAAGGTCGATAACTAATGCGGCACCTCGGGCCAACGCGGCCAGATCGCATTTTGCACGAGAAATTACACACCATGTTTCGTTGACATGTGGTCCCGTTCCAACATATCAGTGAGACGACGACGAGTAGTAGGAGTATTTCTGAACGGACATGTAGGCCGGGGCGCCTCTTCGTGAACCGTGGCAAACTCGCAATCGTCCACCGACTCTTCGCCTTACCCTCTCGATTTGGAACTGATGTCGCACGCTCTTCCTCTCCCTCCTCCATTTTCCTTCAGCCCTTCACCCTTTCTTCTGCCATTGTTCGATCGTCTTCTCCATGGAGGGAACATGCTGGAAACGACCCCGTTATTCTTGCCCCGATCTTGAAGATGGCGTGGTGGAGGAACTCATTGATCGGTGCGACGTCATCACCTCGGCTAGCATGGCAGGTTCGTTCAAGCCCATTCTCGACTCAACTAATAACATCATTACAAAGAACCCAAGAGTCAAGGAGCGGTTTGATCTCCCCTGTCTTCTTCGCCGTGACCCTGATGATGACCGGCGCCGGCACGACGGAGGCCTCGCCCTGTGCAAGTTGATGCCTCTTGATAATGATACGTATGATGTTAAGATGCCATCGCTTGAGGGCAAGGCTTGGGCGGGCACAAATGGAGATTGGGTTGTTTACATTGGGTCCAACTGCGAGTGGGAACTTGTGAATGTCTACACTCGTGACCGGGTTCCACTTCCAAAAATCTCAGCAGACTGCCCTGAGGTTGAGCACACCGGTATTGTACGCACGTTCAAATACGATCATGGTGACTGTCTTCTACGGAACATAGCAATTTGTCGAGTTCCCAACCGCTCTTGGAATTACAACAACTATCAAGTTGTTGCTATCTTCGACAATCTTGTTGCGGTCCTTTGTGGTTCGACTCGATGGACATTGCTCAAAAATCAGTTTCTGTACACGGATGAGTACTGTGATGCAATTCAATACGAGGGCCTTGTGTTTGCTGCCACCACTAGTGGCACTGTTTTTGCATGGCATCCTCATGGTTTCGGTACGTTTGTCTTCCACCTAATTATAATCATTTCATCCACATGCATGCGGATTAGCAACTTTCCCTTTACTAATTAACCTTCTTCTTGTGTTTCCAAGGTCCTGTAAACATCCCACCACCTATACTTGAAAATTTTTATAACCAAGGGGGAGATGACGATGGTGATGATCACGAGCATGAGGACGAGCAGCGCCCATATACTCTGTGGTGCCTGGCAACTAATTCCGATGGATCACCTCTTCTTGTGTGTATACAGCCCACTAATGATGTTACTGCTAAGGAAGCAGGTGTAGTCTCCCGTGGTCGCACTCTTCGGACCTATTCCAACACCCGTTGCATGGTATTCGGGATGGATACTAGTGTGCTAGCGCCAACTCCTTCTCCGTGGTACAGAATTGATAGTCTTGGAGAAAACTCGCTCTTCCTTGGACAAAACTATCCGATGATGGTGAAAGGCGATCCAACTGCTGGTGACACAACGTTAACAGTTCCATTTATGAGAAGCAACTGTGTCTATACATCGGACATTTGTGTGGTTCCCTACCCTGGTAGGGATATAGTAGGCCGCTTCAGCCTGGATGATCAGTCCTGCGTTGGTTTCCAGATCGACAATCGATGGCCCGTCCCAGAGAATCACTTGTGGTTCAAAGCAAGCATTTCCAACGCCGAGGAATGGTTGAGTTGAAGTTCATTTCATTGCTTGTTATTTGTTGTGTGGTGAAAACTTTAGTATTTATAATGTATCCTCGTTGTCGATGTGGGTTGATGACCTGTTGTATGTAATAAAATGATATGCCTGTGATAAACTTACTAAATTTATGAATGGCTTTCGAGTCGCTTCTCTGAGTGAGTGGTGCGACAAGGCAAAACAATATTTTCCGAAAACATAATTGTACGTGCATTGCAACAGGTTATCGGATGAGGCCAATCAACAATAGTAGTACACTAGTTGTACTAGCTTCACATGCTTCGCGCGTCGGGCGGGTCTTTTTACTGTAACCATATGTTAATGTGTTCGTTGTACGTAACCAGCACCTCGAATCCTCGATACTAGTACTATATAGTAGGAGTAAGTAGTAGGAGTAGTAGGGTGGCATGGGCCAGAACAAGCATTCACGTCCAGGAGTACGACACACGCCACCACCACGACATCGATCTGACACCATATTATTTCTTGGAGTCCGTGCTAGAGCAATCTCTTCAACCTCGCCGTTTCTCTAACTTCAGCCATCGCGCGGCGGGCGAGGTGGGGGTTTGCCGATAGTCGGTTTCCTTAACTGTGGTCCCACTTGTAAGGCCAACTCCAACGCACGACCCCAAACGCACCTCCGTTTTGCATGAACTCCAACGATAATTTTGACTAGAAAAGCAAGACCAAAGAAAACTAGAACCACAAGAATACATTTTACTACTCCTGTAAGTTGGATTAGTGCCTTCTCGATGCATTCATTGTTGATCTGCGGAGGCTCGATCTTGCGTCTGTGCTAGCTAAGAGTGATAGAACATCTACTAAACTGCGCTCTATCAATATATGGATGTACTCTTCTTCCCAATACAAAAACTTGCATCCATTCTACTCCCTCTGTTGCACAATACATGCCTTCTATTTGTCAAAATATATATGTATCTAGACATGTCTTAGTATATAGGTACATCCATTTTTGGACAAATGGAAGTCAAGTATTTTGGAACGGAGGGAGTACACAATAAAAATTTTAAGTTAGCACAACTAGTCTAATCCGAGAGCAGAACCGAAGATTTGGTCGGGTTCTTCCTCCTTTTGCCGACACGTGGGACATCCAGCATCCAGGTCGTGTCATGAAAGAAAATAGAGTGGTAGTTGAAGCCACGAGATGTGCATCTTGGGTTAAACTGTAAATAGAATCTTACTACTCTTGAGTAACTCCAAAAGCAGCCACCGAAGATCTTTATTGGATTTGTTTTTCATCACCGGCACGTCGAGGTGAAAGATGTGCAGGTTCAGTGGGTCCTCTTGCGTTTTCACTGACATGTGGGGCCGCATGTGAGCAAACAGACGATGGGCTCCGCGCGTCCGCTGGCTGGCTGAGAAGAGAGATAGAGGAGGGTTGAGCACAGACTGCAGGAAATTTGTTCTACGTACCTCGATATAGGCTCGATATAGTGGGGTGGCATGGGCCATAACTAGCATTAACGTCTAGCAGTACAACACACGCCACCCACACGAGTCCAATCCGACACCAATTTTCTTGGAGTCCGTGCTACAGCCATCTCTTCTCCCTCCTGTTTTCTGAGCCATTGCACGGTGGGCGGGGTGGGGGTTTGCCGATAGTCGGTTTGCTCAACTGCGGTCCCACTTGTAAGTGAAAATGCAACACCGCACGCATTCCCGCTTGAACGGCGTGCCGAACCAACCGTGTGGGGGTGCGACGCGAACACGGCAGGCTTTTCCTTTTGAACTCATAACTTGTAAAATTTGGTTCTGCTCCATGGCGCGACCGATAGATAGAAAATTACGATTTTGCCTAGACTAATGAGAAGTTTGGTTCTGGCGCCGTTCATGCATGGAGTACGTACGAAAATTATGAAGTTGATGCGAAAGGTAAGATAATTACTGTAGTATCATATACTACTACATGGATTTGACGGAAAGATAAAAACACATACGGATCCATCAACGTTCAACGACATCCTCACGCCCTAGTGCGCCGGGTCACCAACCGACGTGTGAGGAGCAGCGGTGTTGGCGGCGAGCTCAACGTGCTTCTGAACAGTGCCGTCCAAGGTTGCCCTGCGCTCCAAGAAGGCCAGCATCCTATCGTCCTCCTCTTGCATGTAGTAGTCCTCGTGGACGATTTGCGTGTAGACGTGTGTGATTATGTCGATGGTGTCTTGCTGCGCCAGGCGCTGCGCAGCGAGCGCGACCTCGAGGTGGACATTCTCCAGCGCGACGGCGGGCAGTCGCAGAGCCACCAGTGCATCGAAGAGGTTGTTACCATAGTGGCCGTTAAGGGTGGCGGGCATCGCAGAGCCTGGGCGCGTCGGCTGGAGGCTTACGTCAAAGTCGTCCGCAAGCTTCTTGACGACAGTGAACTTGTCGAGGACCTTGTCGAACAAGGAGACGAAGCTGTCGTCCAAGCGGCCCCTCGCCCTGGCGGCCTCAAGCAATACTACCTGGAGACGTTCCTCGGTGCCGGGCCGCAGGCCGGTGTCGTGGACCATCTGGCACAGCCGGCTGATGCTCGCGCTCATCGCCTCCATGGGTCTAGCGTAGCTTCTAGTCAACTGATCTTGCGATTTGAGTGATCACTTAGCCCTTGGTTGGCGTGCGTAGGTGCGTAGGATTTCATACTACTCCTCGGCCCTCTACTACACCTGCCTTTGGCTGTATGATAGGTGGGCCAGCCACCCCCTGGGGCCACGTGTCATTCACCCAAAGGCAGTTGCCGTAAGTCAATGAAGCTACGCCCCCTCTGTGCCGGTGCAGTATAGTCATCTCACCGGACCTCTAGTTGGGGCCAAACGAGAGAAGTTTGATGTTTACTGGTTTATTGGTCCCCTTTGCATTTTGCGCCAAGTTTTGACCTTTGATTTAACTTATAAAATGTTAATGTATGTAAACAAAAATGTTGTGTAAGTCACCTTACGAAAACCAAATAATCCCAAAATACTTAGGCACGGTGCATTAACTCCCTCCTTGTTTCTTATTTCGTGACATATCAACCAATGAGAGATGTGGGCCGTGCATGATTTCAATGACTTGAGACTACCAAACATGACATGCAGTGTTTAGTTCATTGCATGTAATCCTATTAATACTCTAGTTAGGAGTAGCAAAAAAACATTAAGTTCTCTCGCCGATTGGAATAAAACACCATGTATTTATTTACAGAGGGAGTAGTACATTTTTGGTGACATGCATTACTAGATATTGCTAGTCAAATACTAAAATCCAGATGGACGTGGTAGTACTCCTAAATCCAGACAGTGGTGCTACTAGTACTAGTAGTAGTACTACCAATGTAGTACTCCGTAGTAGGAGTACTAGCACTGTACTACCCGTTGGTCAAATTATTACGTGTTGCTCCTCACAGTGAAGTGACAAGACCCTGCGCCGGAGATGACACCTGAGTATAGGCGCCGTGTTCGGCATACCATAGTCAGCCTCACCGTCTGCAGTCACTATCATCATGGCTGTAGAGCTAGCCTGCTTACAACTAGCCCTGTTCGACATAATTTCCTGTGCGTAGATGCCCGTGCATTGCACGGAACACCAAGATTGGGGGTGGACGGCTCCGACAGCGGCCATCGCGCCAGGTTTTTCCACGGCCTTCTACTCCTAGATGTGGTGGGGAGGAGATGAGGCTGATTGTGAGAGACAAGGAGTTGTTTGTAAATAGGGAACAAGTGCGGGCATCTTTTTGCAAAAATGGAGAAGCTTGGTTTGTATGCGTCAGATCTAGATCCGACGGCTATTGGTGAAAGATGGGAGGCACAACATCATCACCAACCCAGGACCTGTTTGATTCGCAGGATTTTGAAAACGCAGGAATAGGACACGGCAATATTACAAGTTTGAAACTGATATTACAAATGTTAGGAGTAATGCTACACCTACGAAGAGGGAATTACTAGGAAGTTTACGTAAGAACTTCCGTTACTTTAGGTGGATGCAGCATTATCGTACAAACTAAAATCCACCGCCCTGACAAGTCACTAATGGTCAAATAAGTTTTCGAGTCTCTGGCCACTTGATGTTTCAAAAACAAATTCAGCTTCTGCGGAGACTTTGTCATTTAGGCTTAGACGCTTGCGGTGATCAGCACGCCATTCATTGTTGCGCCAGAGAACGCCAAACCTCATTACCTTGAGCACACTTGCCTCCAGAACAAAGAACCTGGCCAATTTAATCTCAGATGTGCTGCCTTAGTAGTCGATCAAATCAATTTCTGTAAGATGGAGATCAAGGCGTTCGATGAGATTGTTATAGTGCAACACATTTTTCACTTTCGGGTCTGTTTTATCTGCAAAAGAAGAGAACATATTAGAGCAGCTGGCTGCATAAGATTGCCGTGTCATCAAGAGGTACCAATATCATTCGCTCATACGATAGGGTTGGCTGGCTAGTGATATTTTTTCTCTCTCTCTCTCTCTCTCTCTCTCTCTCTCTCTTCCTGTTTCCTCTCATTTAACTAGGAGCACGTGAAGAGCTTGGGCATTTGTTGCCTTCCACTATGTGGCCGATGCCATATTTCGCAAAAGTATGCCACATAACATGCATCGATGTCAAATCAAAAGATTTTGGCACCGCTCTCGCGATGTGAGAGAGTTGGCACCGCTGTGCACACAGACCCCCATGTATAAACAAATCAATCAAACTAACCACACCAGCCTCTCACTCTCCCAAACAAGTGTTTTTTTATTTCCTCAGTCCTCTCTCTCTCTCCCACGTAGTGTTTTTTCATTGCGTGAGTTAATTTGGCACTGGAGCAAAGTAGGTGATCCAGATTGGGACACCAGGTGAGCAATGGAGGGGCATCGATGCCAAATGCATCACAAGTGAATTTGGCACATGTTTTGGCCTACATAGCCCACTTTTGTAACACTACCTCGTATTTAGTATAAAATTTTGACCATAGATTTACCTAAGAAAATGCCAATGCATGTCACTAAAAATTACACCTTTTGAAATTATGTTCAAATATGAATCCAACAATATAGTTCTTAGTGACATGCATTAACATTTTGTTAGTTAAATCTATGGTCAAATTTTGATACTACAAAATTGGAAGAGTAAACCAGGAGAATTTGGTAGACGAGTACACCAACACTGTCGATTTTGGCGCGTCAATGACCCTGATTTTTGTTGGACCTTCTAGATCCGATACAAGCAATCTCTCAAGGAAAGGCGCATTCTCAATGACCATAATGTGGAACAGCTGGAGTGATCTCTTCCCAATTGATGTCTTGTTGCGGGGCCAGCAAGACACATAAATCCATCGGAGATTCGTCGAGGCGATGTGGAGGCTAATGAACCCGTGGATCTGCTCAAGACGAAGGTACTCGAGCGCAGTACAGCTGCGGACCAGGTGCTCCGTAGCCTTCTTCGAGATGACAACGTCGAAGAGGTCGAGCTACTTGAGTTGAGGGAGAAGAAGAGCGGGCGCGGCATTAATCTGGGGAAGATAGCAGGAGCTGAAGCTGGTGCGGCGCAGCATTAGCGTGAGGTAGAGCGCGGACGGCGGCAGAGAGTGACACCGTCCAGCTTCAAAGTTGAGCTCCTCGAGCTGATCTAGGGCGGGGGATAAGAACCACTCGTCGAACTTGGGTTGGACCTTGCAGTTGGTACTGAACATGCGGATGTCAAGGCGTTTGGCTGGCCCAGGGTGCGATGAAAGGATCTTGGAGACTGCGGCCATGCGTTTGCAATCCCCATCGCAGAGGCAGCTGTCGACGGTGAGGTTGAGGGGGATGCAGTGCCAGAGGGGGCACCACCGCCGGGAGAGCAGGGCGGTCCGCACGGCAGATTTGGTGGGGAGGAGGCCGATGATGACGAGCAGCGTGTCGTCGGGGAGGCTGCTGATGAAGTCCAGGCTCACCGGATGCGTTTTTGGCTCGAGCCGCCTCCACTTGTTGGCTGCCTCGCCGTCCATCTCAACCGGCGGCGACGCCGGTGTACACGTGTGCTGGTGTGTGTTGTGTGCTGGGTGTGCGCGAGTGCGTCCTTCTATGCATGCCGCCGCGCAGTGGTGAATTGTGCATGAGTGCGTCCTTCGCGCGCAAGAAGTTTGTCCTCAATGCGCCCTCAATTTACTAGCGTGCGGGGTGCTACCCCGACTGGTTTCAACTTTGTTTACTTCACCGCGTGTCTAGTTTACTTATTTTCACCCACTGCCACATGGGCCAGCACACGAAGATACAGAACACGAGCTGACAAGGCAGCATGTGGATTGGTTGACCGGTCAAATAAACAATATACGGAGCTATATGCTGACACAGTGAGCGTATAATCCGTCAGTGTAGAGAGTTCGAGTGAGAGGGGAGGCCCGTGAGAGATAGCAGAGAGAGAGAGAGAGAAAGAGCTACTCCCTCCGTTCGATAATGTAGTTCCAACATTTTTTTAAGTCAAACTTTTGAAACTTTGACCAAGTTTATAAAGAAATTACTTATATCTACAATACCAAAGATAAATGATAGTATGAAGTAAGTACATGTTGTGATGAATCTAATGATCGTTCTAGATGTAAATGTTTTTCTCCACATATACCTGGTCAAACGTTTCTGAGGTTTGACTTTTCAAAACATCCATATGCTTATGGACGTGACAGAGTCCCTAACAAGAGAGAGAGAGAGTGAGTGAGTGAAAAAAGTGTGTGTGCGTGTGTGAAAGAGACATGGACAACACACGATAAAAGTAGAGAAAAAGCGTGCGTGTCCTATGCAAACATATCACACATGCATCTTCGTCAACGGAGGCAAGGTGAGGAGATAGTGTGTGGTTGTTTGGAACCGAGAGAGCAAGACCCCTAGCACGTGGCCAAGAGGGGTCTGACAAACAAGGGAGAGAGGTCGAGAGAGACGTACGGAGAAAATGCAGACATGGGGAGGAGAGAGTGTATGTTTGTCATAGAGAGATCCCCTGGAGATCGTGATGGGACTACATGGGTGAGAGATAGAAGATGCCCCGAGAGATATCGAGATAGACGTATGGATGGAAGGAGACAATGCGTGTGTTCATGTTGGCTAGTAAGAGATAATCATACTTAGGAGGGGGGGAGTGCTTGCGCCTATGTTTGGTCGTGCCTGGTCGTGTGGCCACGAGGCTAACAGCAACATGGATGGATATTAGCATTAAATAATTGATGCATGGATTGATTGATGGGACGTTGATGCTTTGCCTGGCCCAGGCATGAACCAAACGCTTCAGCACCACACAAGCCTGGCCAGGCAGAAATATTTTACATCTCACGTCCACACCAGGCAGTACCGGCCATCAAGGCATGAGGGTCAGGTCACGAACCAAACTGACCAATAAAGTTTGAGAGAGATTGAGGAGCCCCGATAAGGCTGAGTGGTGCGTCAGATAGCTGAGAGGGGGAAAGAGATATTTCATCCGCTCGATAATGCAGTGCATGTAAATTTTTTAGAAGTCAAACTTTGGAAACTTTGATCAGGTTTACGCAAATGTTATTTATATCTACAATACCAAAGATACATCATACAAAACTATATCTCATGGTGAATCTAATGGTATATTTTTGTCGTACTAGATGTAATTCTTTTTCTCCACGTACATGGTCAAACTTTGTGATGTTTGACTTTTCAATAAATCTATATGATATGGACCGAGGAGAGTGCCTCGGTCGAGACAGATCAAGTGCGTGTGAAGGAGAATGAGTAAGTGTGCAAAAAGAGTATGTGTGTGAAAGAGAAAGTGACAAGAAACGATAAATTAGAGAGAGTCTGTGTTTTTTCGTTTCTTATGCGAACATATCATGCATGCATCTCCCAGATGATAAAGCGAGGCGAGGAGATACACGAAGATAGCTAGTGTGTGATTGTTTGCAACGGAGAGAGACACCCCTGTAGCACATGTCCAATAGATGTGTGGCCAACAAGGAACAAAGGTCGAGAGGGACACATGGATGGCATGGACGCATGGGGAGGGAGAGAGGGTGTGTTTGTGATAGAGAGATCCCGTCGAGATCGTGAGGGGACTATATGGGTGGGAGATCGAGGGAGTGCGTGCGCGATAGAAAGATGCCCGAGAGAAATCGAGATAGACCATGCACATGTTTGTGATGGAGACTAAGATTAGCTAGTCATATACATATAGGGGGGACTGTGTGTGCCTACAATTGAGTGAGAGACCATCATACTTGGCTAGCTGGGCATGAGATTGTGTGTGTGCGCGTGTGAGATGGAGAGAGAACGAGGGGGAGAGATAGAGTTTTAGATGGGCCTATCGAGTGCGAGTGAGATATGCATGTGTATGTGTGACCCAAGTGGATGGAGAGTTTGAGAGAGGGGGGAAAGAGCTCCGAGACGACATAGTGGTGCGTGAGAGAGTTACATGCAAAGAGCCAAGGAATCTGTGTGCGTACGATGAGTGCACCCAAGATATCTAGCTTGGACTAGCTAGAGTATCATACATAGTGTGCGAGAGAGACCTATAGATGGTGTATATATGCATGCAAACTAGAAAGCCCCCCCCCACACACACACAAAGAGAGAGAGAGAGAGAGAGAGAGAGAGATGGAGAGAAAGGGAGAGGGACGAACAAGGTTTTTGTGTCGGATGCGTGCGACAGAATTGAAGATTGTCGGAGAGAGAGAGAGAGAGAACAGGAGTCCGGGAGAGGGGGAGGTCGCATTTTATGCATCAAAGACTGATATAAACCATGTTTCGATATAAACTTGCATTCAAATATTTAAATTGGAGAACATGTTGTCTGCAATCCACACATGAACGGATATATGCGTATATCAAACAAGTTCATTAATTTGACTTTCAACATGTTCATGGAGTACTATAATACTGTACAACATGCTACTCGATTGAGGTGTTCAATTTTGGATTTAGTTCACTATTTTGACCTACTGAACGAGCTATTTCATTGAATCGAGATATTTCATTTTGGGTTTGATTCGCGTTTTTGAGTGGGTCAACTATGTGTCATATAGTAAATCGCTAGCAACGAGCATGTAAAAACACATTACTCCCGAGCATCATCTCTCCATCTAAAAAAGAAGTGGCAAACTAATATTTCAAAATTTGATCTGAATCGACTTGGTAAGGTAAACGTGGATGCTCATTCTCCCAAAATTTGAACGAACCATTAAACATCCTCTCTTCTCGGTGGAATTCGCCTGAGCAAATAAATGGGAGACGCGAAATTACCATCCTATGTGGGACACGTATCAATTGGCCCGTTGTACATCGAGGGTAGGTTCGTAACTTCATCCAAGCACGCCTTCTCCTTGGCCGAAATGACATGTGCCGAATAATTCATAAACCATGCTCGGCAAAACATGCTCTCCTTGCCCGAAATAGCTTGTGCCCACTATTTGAGAACACGCTCTCCTCGCCCGAAATCGCTCGCGCCCACTATAGTTCAAAACACGCCCTCCTCGCCCGAAATCACTCCCGCCCAGAGAAGCAAAGTTACTCTACTATCCCCGACTCTCAGTACACAGACCAAAGCCGAGAAGCCTATAGGCAAGGGTAGAACTGTAACTCCCCCTCACATTTCAGACAAATGCATCCGTAAGACATGGTTCCACTCCCCTCCCAATTTCCCCCGCCCGCCCCCATTCATACCTCGTGGGCGCCAAATCACCTTCTCCTGAGCCGCGAAACCTCAGCCCCACCTCCATGGCGCCACCACCGCACCAATTTCACAGCCTCCCTCCTCCCTAATGCCGGAGACGCTGTCCATTTGCCGTCGTGCACTGGGCTGTGTGCCTCTTACTCCGTGCTGCTGGTGCTGCCTCGATGACGGCCGCATGAACCGTACCGGAGCAGATTCACCCCCGCCGTTGTTCATGGCGCCGGAGCGGCTCCAACTTCGGATCCGTCCAGAGTCCTGGAGCTGCTTCGGCGTAGCCGTCTACCGTCGCGACATCGCTCTTTCCCTGCCGCCGGTCGCCACCGCAACCGCGCCGGCCTCACCGACTCAGCAGCTGGACCTGCCTACTTCACCATGCCGCCAGATAGCTCGCACCCTCATCTCAAATCACTTTATTTAGGCGTCAGTTGTCTGAATTTTTATTCTGGGCCAATCGATTTGCAATGGGAAGCAGCACCCCTCGAGGCGGCGGAGCTCCTAGGCTGTCGGTTGGCTAGTGTCTAACGTAAGGGTGCTGGGCCGCAAGTTTGCCGCGGAAGCAGCGCTTAGATGGCTATCGTTTAGAGTTGCGTGGGCTGAAGGTACTGCCGCCGCCGGATCTAGATGACGGGGATTCTTTGTGGATTGGCCCGGGGGCGGCGCAACCACGGCAGTGCGGTGGGGCAGGGAGCGGGGTTTTGGCCGGAGCCACGGACGGCGGAGGCAGGCTGCTCTGCTGTTGGTCGCTGGCTCTTCGGGGAAGATTCCGAACAGTGTCAGCCGGGAGGCACAAGACGGCCAGCCATCCGGCGTAGATCAGACAGTACCAAAATAAAATAAAATCGTGTGACCCCAATTTAGTCTTCAGTCAACAGATGTGTGACCACTCTCGTACCTTGCTGTTGATCTCTTAGTGTATTTCTTCAGATCAAAGAGATATGTCGTTCTTAACATTATGCGTTATCTGCATCTTTAGACACACCGTCTTCCGACTCACCGCAACTGCTCCAACAAGGGAAGCATACACCAGAAGGGAGCTATAGTCCCCACTCAACAGTTCCCTGCATCGAATGCGCATGCCCGACATGCACAGCCACAACAACTGCAGGGCCATCTACAAGTCAGCACATGATGCTCACTCCTATGGATGGCAGCCAGATAGGTTGTACCCTCATCTTACTTGTGTGCAACATTTATGGCTTTGTTATTCATCTAAGCATGGAAAATAGACCATCACATTTCACTGTATATTCATGATGATCTCTTACGGGTCTTGTTCAGGAGTTAACGTTGTTCCATAGTTCAGCTAAGATACTTGTTCTTTAGGTAACACTGTTCCATAGTTATCATCCATCAGCCAATGCTATCCCACAGGCTGGTGATTATAGTATTATACCACTTCTAGTATTTCCTATGTTGTTCTTTAATACTTTTGTGTGCCATCTAGTTAATCTCGAGTACAAATGATACATATTCTGTAGCTTTCATCTGTGTTCTCCCTTTAGTTTATGAGACCTGTTGTTGCTAGTTAACCCAGTCCTACTATTTATGTCGTCTCCTACAGGCATTCATTACATAAATCTAACTACTAGTTGTCTTCCATGCATGTCAGATATAATTGCACACACTGATATATCCACAAGAACCTCACAGAGCAATGTAAAGGCCAATAAACTTGATGTCAATGATACCCAATATGATGGAACATGTAAAGCCAGTTCTTCAGAAGACTTGCAGAAAGATGATGAATCCTCTTCACCCCACAAGGTCCTTGCTCTAACTTGGCCTGTGATATGGGTACAACATGCATATAATGTCCTGGAGTGTATCTACTCTGTTGCAATGCCATGTGCTTAGAATGCTGATCATGCATGTAAATATGTCATGCCTTCCTGTTTGTCAGTACCTATTCCATTCATGATGACATGTTTTCAAATTCAAGTACTGTCATTCTACTCTATCGCAATGCCATCTGCTTAATTTGGACATCATGCTTCTGAATATCTTATGCATTGTTATTCATGAGTATGTACTTCATCTGTCTACCATACCATGTTTTTTTACATTGAAGTGCTGTTCTAGTGCTCTGTTGCAATGCCATCTTATTTTCCCAATCATACACGTGTATGTTGCCTTACTTATTTCTGTACGTATTCCGCTAGCATATAGTTTTACATTCAACTAGTGTTTTTTTGTTGTGTTGTCCTGTCGTATCCCTAGCTCTTACACCATACTCCCTCCGTCCGGATTACATGTTGCCGAAATGGATAAAAAAGGATGTATCTAGAACTGAAATACGCCTAGACCCATCCATTTTTTTTCCGGATGGAGGGAATACATGTCAATATGTCATGCCTTTCTATTCTTCAGTACCTATTCCATCTCTCTGCTGCTGCATGTTTTATAATTAAAGCACCATTCTTCTATACAAGGCATGCAAGGGGAAGACGACTATGTTAGAATCTAAAGGGTTACAAACAAGGCCTTTGCAAAAGATCCAAACGCCAGGAGATAATAAACCAACTCCAGTTTTTATAGATACTGCTCCAGCACAGAGAAACCCAACTCCTACTGATAATAAGCAGATTCCAGTGGCCAAAGAACTAGTCCGCTCCAGTCCAGAAAAAACATGTCAACTCAATTCTAAGAAGCGTGTGCGTATCCTTGCATCATGAAATTTTATAGCATGCTGATCATATTTTCTACATGTTTCTTACCCATCTCTCTTTTAGAAAATAAGCTTAATGATAGAAGATTTTCTGTAATGGTATCTTTATGAGGAAAGATTCTTGCAGGAATTCTCTATGCTCCAATGTAGATGTAAGTACTTGTCGTATATCACTATATTTTTACATCAGCATGTATTTTGTTAATCGGCGTGAATCCAACCTTTATCTGATCTAAATTTAGTTGTAGCAAAATGTATGCTTAAAGGCCATAATGTTGATTTTTGCAAGGAAAACTGCCTGGTAGTTTTGCATCCTGAGCTGCATGAGTGTACTATCTCATATCAGTGGGTTTGAATACTTTGGTTCTGCAGTGGGTTTTTCAGTGTTTTTTACTGTGTTGTCCTGTCGTATTCCTAGCTCTTACATCATACTCCCTCCGCCCGAATTAAATGTCGCAGAAATGGATAAAACTGGATGTATCTAGAACTGAAATACGCCTAGACCCATCCATTTATTTATGGATGGAGTGAATACATGTCAATATGTCATGCATTTCTATTCTTCAGTACCTATTCCATCTCTGTTGTAGCATGTTTTATAACTAAATCACCATTCTTCTATATAAGGCATGCAAGGGGAAGACGGCTATGTTAGAATCTGAAGGGTTATAAACCAGGTCTTTGCAAAAGATCCAAACGCCGGGAGATAATAAACCAACTCCATTTTTCATAGATACTGCTCCAGCATAGAGAAACCCAACTCCCACTGATAATAAGCAGATTCCAGTGGCCAAAGAATTAGTCTGCTCCAGTCCAGCAAAAGAATGTCAACTCCATTCTAAGAAGCGTGTGCGTATCCTCGCATCATGAAATTTTATACTCCCTCCGTTTGGAATTACTTGTCGCAGAAATGGATGTATCTAGACGTATTTTAGTTCTAGATACATCCATATCCGAGACAAGTAATTCCGAACAGAGGGAGTAGCATTCTAATCATATTTTCTACATGTTTCTTACCCGTCTCTCTTTTAGAAAATAAGGTTAAATGATACAAGACTTCCTCCATTGGGATCGTATTCGAGGAAAATATCTTGTGGGAATTCTCTATGCTCCAGTGCTATGTAAGTACCTGTTGTATATCACTATATTTTTACATCAGCATGTATTTTGTTAATTGGCCTGAATCTAACCTTTATCTGATCTAAAATTAGTTGTAGCAAAATGTTAAAGGCGCCAATGTTGATTTTTGTAAGGAAAACTGCCTGGTAGTTTTGCGTACTGAGCTGCATGAATGTGCTATCTCATATCACGCACATTACTGAATTGTAGTGCTTCTCTGGTTGCCCATTCATTCATTGTGTCAATGTTGCTTTCGTATTACCTTACCTGGCTGATGATACTTGTGCCATATTGTGTTAATTTGGTGTAGGCTAGTTGCCCAAACGTTCGTTGTGTCAATGTTGCTTTTCTATTATCTGACTTGGCCAATGATAGCAATGCTAGTGTGTTAATTTTGTGCAGGCTGCTGAAGATAAGAAGACAAACTCTGAAAACAGCAAGGCAACCCCATTGTTTCTTTCCAGTAAATCTAGGCCAGGTAATATGGCAATAACTCATGATTAATCTGTTTGGTTCCCGTCCTAATTTATGTTATGATGCAGTGGTCAAGACACTCTCCACTATCAATAATACAAGCCTGCCAAAATCGCCATCTGAATCTGTTCAGTATCCTCTGTCTCGAATGCGACGGAATAAATGTATGTTTGTGAACCAATTAATGGCTGAAGCAATGATGGAAATGGTGGATGAATCAGAGGTGCAGAGTCGTGCGACACAACAACTGATCAATGTTTTCAGAGACAGTGTGGCAAAGTAGCAAGAACTTACCCACATGCTTTTGGGCGTTATCTGTGCTGAGGTTGCAGATTGTGACGTTGTAGATGGTTAGGTTCTGCTCATTTATTTGCACTGGCATCAATCTTTGATTGCCCAGTGGATGTAATTTCCTGTAATATATTCTGGATGTGCAACATTATTCCCTGTATGCCGTACCTTTGCTCGTCGTAATGGGCTCAAATTATCTAATTTGGCCTAAAGACATGAACGAACTTTAGTGGGCCCATTAAGTTAATGGGCCGTTACTAGGCCGAAAGTTAATGGTCGGCCCTCTTACCTCCCGGGTCGTTAACAGGCCGACATCAAACCGGGCAACAGGTGGCCCCAATTTATTTCACGGGCCGTTAATAGGCCGTTTCTAAGTTTGGGCTACGTATGGCCCAACTATACTGTAGGCCTTTAGCAGGCCGAAAGAGATAGCGGGATTGTATTGGACCATGAAGAGCATGGGCCGCTAAGAGGCCGAAAGTCAAGTCGTATTGTAAATGGCCCAACTGTGTTGTGGGCCTTTGGGAGGCCGAAGAGAAACCAGGCTGGTATTGGACCATGAAGGGCATGGGCCGTTAAGAGGCCAAAACTAAGGTCCGACTACAAATGGCCCAACTCATTTATGGTCCGTTAACAGGCCGAAAGGCACACAGGGCCGGGAATTGGCCCAACACTTAAATGGGTCGCTAAAAGGCCAAAAGGCCCAACTGATTTATGGGCCGGCAACAGGCTGAAAGTGACACCGGGCCAAAAATTGGCCCAACACTTAAATGGGCCGCTAAAAGGCCGAAACTCAGGTTCGACTACAAATGGCCCATAAGATTTATGGGCCGTCAACAGGCTGAAAGACACACCGGGCCGGAAATTAGCCCAACATTTAAATTGGTCGCTAAAAGGCCGAAAGATGTACATCCTGAAAATTGGCCCATCCATTAAATGGGCCGTTAACAGGCCGAAATATCATCGGGCCGATATTGAGCCCAAATATATAGTGGGATGTTAACGGGCTCGAACTGACGATGGGCTGCAATGGTGTCAAATCTTTAACGGGCCAAATTGGCACATCTCGTATGGGCCGTGGGCTTAAATGGACCTGACACAAGTAGGCCTTATATGGGCCGGCCTGCTAAGTTTTACTGGGCCGGCCTTTTTCACCGGAATGGGCCACTGTGGGGCCGTGCCACGTGTCGACCTATCATAGGCACCTCATGTCCAATGAGTGGATGACATCTGTCCCAATGATGAGCCGACACGTGTTTCCTCTAGCCAATGATGATTTTACATGTGGAAAATCCCCATTGGTCGGGGCTGTTAACGGGTTATCGGATCCAAAACCCGACCCGATAGCTTAACGGCGTTCCGTTATGGTGGATGCCACATGTCGGTCACCCTTGACGAAAGCACTTCTGTGACGCGCGATTTATCTTCATGGAAGTGGACACTTCCGTGATGATAATTTTGGTAATGTCATGGAACACTCCTACGACAGCACAGGTATGACTATCTTGATTCTGTCATAAATTTTTCATGGATCATCACAGAAGTGTCATGGTACATGCATGGCAAAAAACGCGACCTACTGTGACAAACACGTATCATCACAGAAGTGTATTTTTTTGTAGTGAATGTTCCATCTCCTGCAAAAGGATTAGCTAGCAGTTTCTCTATCATACCTGAAGGAATTTCAAAGTAAACATTTTCAGTAGGTTCAGTAGGTTGAGGGGTAACTAATTATGGTTCCGGACGAGGAGAAGATACCCCGAACAAGCCCCTCAAAGGATTACTTTCCATAGTAACAAGTGACAGTAAATTTCAGCACACTATATAAATTTTTCCTTACCAAATTCCACCTACCAAAGGCGCTTCACTCCCCGGCAATGGCACCAGAAAAGAGTCTTGATGACCCACAAGTGTAGGGGATCTATCGTAGCTTTTTGATAAGTAAGAGTGTCGAACCCAATGAGGAGCAGAAGGAAATGATAAGCGGTTTTCAGTAAGGTATTCTCTGCAAGCACTGAAATTATTGGTAGCAGATAGTTTTGTGATAAGGTAATTTGTAATGAGTAGCAAGTAATAAAAGTAAATAAGATGAAGCAAGATGGCCCAATCCTTTTTGTAGCAAAGGATAAGCCTGGACAAACTCTTATATGAAGGAAAGCGCTCCCGAGGACACATGGGAATTATCGTCAAGCTAGTTTTCATCACGGTCATATGATTCACGTTCGGTACTTTGATAATTTGATATGTGGGTGGACCGGTGCTTGGGTACTGTCCTTACTTGGACAAGCATCCCACTTATGATTAACTCCTATTGCAAGCATCCGCAACTACAATAAAAGTATTAAGGTAAACCTAATCATAGCATGAAACATATGGATCCAAATCAGCCCCTTACGAAGCAACGCATATACTAGGGTTTAAGCTTCTATCACTCTAGCAACCCATCATCTACTTATTACTTCCCAATGCCTCCCCCTAGGCCCAAACAATGGTGAAGTGTCATGTAATCGATGTTCACATGACACCACTAGAGGGATGACAACATACATCTCATCAAAATATCGAACGAATACCAAATTCACATGACTACTAATAGCAAGACTTCTCCCATGTCCTCAGGAACAAACGTAACTACTCACAAAGCATATTCATGTTCATAATCAGAGGGGTATTAATATGCATAATGGATCTGAACATATGATCTTCCACCAAGTAAACCAACTAGCATCAACTACAAGGAGTAATCAACACTACTAGCAACCCACAGGCACCAATCTAAGGTTTGGATACAAAGATTGGATACAAGAGATGAACTAGGGTTTGAGATGAGATGGTGATGGTGAAGATGTTGATTTATATTGACCCCCTACCGATGAGAGGATCGTTGGTGATGATGATGGTGATGATTTCCCCCTCCCGGAGGGAAGTTTCCCCGGCAGAACAGCTCCGCCGGAGCCCTAGATTGGTTCCGCCAAGGTTCCGCCTCGTGGCGGCGGAGTCTCGTCCCTAAAGCTTGCTTATGATTTTTTTCTCAACAAAAGACTCCATATAGCAGAAGATGGACATCGGAGGGCCACCAAGGGGCCCACGAGGCAGGGGGCGCGCCCCCCACCCTCGTGGCCAGGGTGTGGCCCCCCTCTGGAACTTTTTGTGCTCAGTATTTTTTATATATTCTAAAAATAGCTTCCATGAAGTTTCAGGACTTTTGGAGCTGTGCAGAATAGGTCTCTAATATTTGCTCCTTTTCCAGCCCAGAATCCCAGCTGCCGGCATTCTCCCTCTTCATGTAAACCTTGTAAAATAAGAGAGAATAGGCATAAGTATTGTGACATAATGTGTAATAACAACCCATAATGCAATAAATATCGATATAAAAGCATGATGCAAAATGGACGTATCAATCACCTAGATGGATCTTGAGTGTGCGTAGAATTTTTTTGAAATTACTGCGTTCCCCTACACGGTCGTCCATATCCTATTATTGATCACCAGCCAAGCAAAGAATTTGCATTGGGGGGGGGGAGCCCAGATCTTCCACACCAATTGTTGCATGTTGGAGTCAACTAAGCCCAGGAACTGGACCTTGTAGGCCGAGGACGTGGAGTAAGAGCCATCATTAGAAAGCTTCCAGGAGATAGAATCAGCCACGTCGGGGTTGAGGTGCACCACAGATAATTGTTGGGGAACATAGTAATTTCAAACAAATTCCTACGCACATGCAAGATCATGGTGATGCATAGAAACGAGAGGGGAGAGTGTCATCCACGTACCCTCGTAGACCGTTAAGCGGAAGCGTTATGACAACACGGCTGATGTAGTCGTACGTCTTCACGATCGACCGATCCTCAGTACCAAACATACGTCACCTCCGCGTTCAGCACACGTTCAGCTCGGTGACGTCCCGTGAACTCACGATCCAGTAGAGATCGAGGGAGAGTTTCGTCAGCACGACAGCGTGGTGACAATGTTGATGAAGATACCGACGCAGGGCTTCGCCTAAGCACCGCTACGATATGACCGAGGTGGATTATGGTGGAGGGGGGCACCGCACACGGCTGGGAGAGATCAATGATCAACTTGTGTTTTCTAGGGTGCTCCCTGCCCCCGTATATAAAGGAGCAAGAGGGGAGGCCGGCCGGCCCTGTAGGGCGCGCCAAGAGGAGGAGTCCTCCTCCTAGTAGGAGTAGGACTCCCCTCTTTCCTACTCCTACTAGGAGGGGGAAAGGAAGGGGAGAAGGAGACGGAAAAGGGGGCGCCGCCCCCCCTTTCCTAGTCCAATTCGGACCAGAGGGGGAGGGGGCACGCGGCCTGCCCTGTCCGGCCCCTCTCTCTCTCCCCTAGGGCCCAACAAGGCCCATTAACCCCCGGGGGGTTCCGGTAACCCCTCCGGCACTTTGGTAAAATCTCGATTTCACCCGGAACTCTTCCTATGTCCAAATGTAGGCTTCCAATATATCAATCTTTATGTCTCGACCATTTCGAGACTCCTCGTCATGTCCGTGATCATATCTGGGACTCGAAACTACCATCGGTACATCAAAACATATAAACTCATAATACCGATCGTCACAGAACTTTAAGCGTGCGGACCCTACGGGTTCGAGAACTATGTAGACATGACCGAGACAAGTCTCTGGTCAATAATCAATAGCGGAACCTGGATGCTCATCTTGGTTCCTACATATTCTACGAAGATCTTTATCGGTCAAACCGCATAACAACATATGTTGTTCCCTTTGTCATCGGTATGTTACTTGCTTGAGATTTGATCGCCGGTATCTCAATAGATAGCTCAGTCTCGTTACCGGCAAGTCTCTTTACTCGTTCTGTAATGCATCATCCCGCAACTAACTCATTAGTCACATTGCTTGCAAGGCTTATAGTGATGTGCATTATTGAGAGGGCCCAGAGATACCTCTCCGACAATCGGAGTGACAAATCCTATTCTTGATCTATGCCAACTCCACGAACACCATCAGAGACACCTGTAGAGCACCTTTATAATCACCCAGTTACGTTGTGGCATTTGGTAGCACACAAAGTGTTCCTCCGTATTCGGGAGTTGCATAATCTGATAGTCATAGGAACATGTATAAGTCATGAAGAAAGCAAATAACAGTAAACTAAACGATCAAGTGCTAAGCTAACTGAATGGGTCAAGTCAATCACATCATTCTCCTAATGACGTGATCCCATTAATCAAATGACAACTCATGTCTATGTTTAGGAAACTCAACCATCTTTGATCAACGAGCTAGTCAAGTAGAGGCATACTAGTGACACTATGTTTGTTTATGTATTCACACATGTATTATGTTTCCGGTTAATACAATTCTAGCATGAATAATAAACATTTATCATTATATGAGGAAATAACTAATAACTTTATTATTGCCTCTAGGGCATATTTCCTTCAGTCTCCCACTTGCACTAGAGTCAATAATCTAGATTACATAGTAATGATTCTGAAACCCATGGAGTCTTGGTGCTGATCATGTTTTTTCTCGTGGAAGAGGCTTAGTCAACGGGTCTCCGACATTCAAATCTGTATGTATCTTGCAAATCTGTATGTATCTTGCAAATCTCTATGTCTCCCACCTGGACTTGATCCCAGATGGAATTGAAGCGTCTCTTATTGTGCTTGGTTCTCTTGTGAAATCTGGATTTCTTTGCCAAGGCAATTGCACCAGTATTGTCCCAAAATATTTTCATTGGTCCCGATGCACTAGGTATGACACCTAGATTGGATATGAACTCCTTCATTTGCTGCTTCCGAAGCAGCTATGTACTCCGCTTCACACGTAGATCCCGCCACGACGCTTTGTTTAGAACTGCACCAACTGACAGCTCCACCATTCAATGTAAACACGTATCCGGTTTGCGATTTAGAATCGTCCGGATCAGTGTCAAAGATTGTGTCGACGTAACCATTTACGATGAGCTCTTTGTCACCTCCATAAACGAGAAACATATCATTAGTCCAAATCAGGTATTTCAGGATGTTCTTGACCGTTGTCCAGTGATCCACTCCTGGATTACTTTGGTACCTCCTGATAACCCACAAGTTAAGGGGGTCGCAACAGTTTTTGATAAGTAAGAGTGCCGAACCCAACGAGGAGCTAAAGGCAGAACAAATATTCCCTCAAGTTCTATCGACCACCGATACAACTCTACGCACGCTTGTTGTTCGCTTTACCTAGAACAAGTATGAAACTAGAGGTACTTTGTAGGTGTTGTTGGATAGGTTTGCAAGATAATAAAGAGCAAGTAAATAAAAAGTAGGGGCTGTTGTAAGTAAAGAAGCAATAAAGTAAATATAGTGAGTGTGGAAAAGTGGTGGTAGGAGTTGTGAAATTGCCCCTAAGCAATTGACTACTTTACTAGACCGATAGCAAGTATTATGTGGGAGAGGCCACTAGTAGCATGTCATCCCTGACTTGGAATTCTATGCACTTATCATTGGAACTATTAGCAAGCGTCTGCAACTACTAACATTCATTAAGGTAAAACCCAACCATAGCATTAAGATATATTGGTCCCCCTTCAATCCCGTATGCATCAATTTCTATGCTAGGTTGAAGTTTCTGTCACTCTTGCCCTCCAATACATAGTCCTATCAACATACAACTAACCCTATGGTGTGATCCACGCGCGCGCTCATATGATGGGCACCAAAGGACAGCAACATAACCACAATCAACTTAAATCAATGATAACAATTCATCAACCACCGATAGGACAACGAAAATCTACTCAGACATCATAGGATGGCAACACATCATTGGATAATAATATGAAGCATAAAGCACCATGTTCAAGTAGAGGGTACAATGGGTTGCGGGAGAGTGGACCGCTGTAGATAGAGGGAGGAAGGTGATGGAGATGTTGGTGAAGATGGCGGAGGTGTTGGTGTAGATCGCGGTGATGATGATGGCCACGACAGCGTTCCGGCGCCACCGGAAGAGAAGGGGAGAGTGGGGCCCTTCGTCTTCTTCTTCCTTGACCTCCTCCCTAGATGGGAGAAGGGTTTCCCCTCTGGTCCTTGGCCTCCATGGCATGGGAGGGGCGAGAGCCCCTCCGAGATTGGATCTGTCTCTCTGTCTCTCTCTGTTCCTGCGTTCTGTTCTGTTGCCCTTTCACCGTTTTGTATATATATGGAGATCCGTAACTCCGATTGGACCGAAACCTTCGCCGTGATTTTTTACCGAAAATTAGCTTTCTTGCGGCCGAAGAAGGGCATCAACCGCCTTACGGGTGGACCACGAGGGTTAGGGGCGCGCCCCCTATCTCGTGCCCACCTCGGACACCGTTTCGCGTTGATCTTTCTCCCATATTTTCCAAATATTCCAAAAATAAGCTCCGTCCGTTTTTATCCCGTTTGGATTCCGTTTGATATGGATATTCTGCGAAACATAAAACATGCAACAAACAGGAACTAGCACTGGGCACTGGATCAATATGTTAGTCCCAGAAATAATATAAAAAGTTGCCAAAAGTATATGAAAGTTGTAGAATATTGGCATGGAACAATCAAAAATTATAGATACGACGGAGACGTATCAGCATCCCCAAGCTTAATTCCTGCTCGTCCTCGAGTAGGTAAATGATAAAAAAGACAATTTTTTATGTGGAATGCTACCTAGCATAATCTTGATCACATCTCTAATCATGGCTTGAATATTAAGACACGAGTGATTCAAAGCAATAGTCTATCATTTGACATAAAAACAATAATAGTTCAAGCCCGCTAATAAAGCAATCATGTCTTTTCAAAATAACAAGGCCAAAGGAAGTTATCCCTACAAAATCATATAGTTTGGCTATGCTCCATCTTCACCACACAAAATATTCACATCATGCACAACCCCGATGACAAGCCGAGCAATTGGTTCATACTTTTTAACGCGCTTCAGCATTTTCAACCCTCATGCAATACATGAGCGTGAGCCATGGATATAGCACTATAGGTGGAATAGAATGGTGGTGTGGAGAAGACAAAAAGGAGAAGATAGTCTCACATCAACTAGGCGTATCAACGGGCTATGGAGATGCCCATCAATAGATATCAATGTGAGTGAGTAGGGATTTCCATGCAACGGATGCACTAGAGCTATAAGTATATGAAAGCTCAAACTGAAACTAAGTGGGTGTGCATCCAACTTGCTTGCTCATGAAGACCTAGGGCATTTGAGGAAGCCCATCGTTGGAATATACAAGCCAAGTTCTATAATGAAAATTCCCACTAGTATATGAAAGTGATAACTCAAGAGACTCTCTATAAGAAGAACATGGTGCTAATTTGAAGCACAAGTGTGGTAAAAGGATAGTAACATTGCCCCCTTTCCTTCTTCTTTTTGTGTGTGGGCTTCTTTGGCCCCCTTTTTTTTATTTAGGCTTCTTTGGCCTCTCTTTTTTTTTCTTGGGGCAATGCTCTAATAATGATGATCATCACACTTTTATTTACTTACAACTCAATATTACAACTCGATACTAGAACAAAGATGTGACTCTATAGGAATGCCTCCGGCAGTGTACCGGGATGTGCAATGATCTAGCGTAGCAATGACATCAAAAACGGACAAGGCATGAAAACATCATGCTAGCTATCTTACGATCATGCAAAGCAATATGATAATGAATGCTCAAGTCATGTATATGATGATGATGGAAGTTGCATGGAAATATATCTCGGAATGGCTATGGAAATGCCATGATAGGTAGGTATGGTGGCTGTTTTGAGGAAGGTATATGGTGGGTTTATGGTACCGGCGAAAGTTGCGCGATACTAGAGAGGCTAGCAATGATGGAAGGGTGAGAGTGCGTATAATCCATGGACTCAACATTAGTCATAAAGAAATCACATACTTATTGCAAAAGTTTATTAGCCCTCGAAGCAAAGTACTACTATGCATGCCCCTAGGGGGATAGATTGGTAGGAAAATACCATCGCTCGTCCCCGACCGCCACTCATAAGGAAGACAATCAATAAATACCTCATGCTCCGACTTCGTTACATAGCGGTTCACCATACGTGCATGCTACGGGAATCACAAACCTCAACACAAGTATTTCTACTAATCCACAACTACCCACTAGCATGACTCTAATATCACCATCTTTATATCGCAAAACTATCGCAAAGAATCAAACATATCATATTCAGTGATCTACAAGTTTTATGTAGGATTTTATGACTAACCATGTGAATGACCAGTTCCTTTCATCTCTCTAAATAGATATAAGTGAAGCAAGAGAGTTTAATTCTTTCTACAAAAGATGTGCCCACGCTCTAGCAAATATAAGTGAAGCAAAAGAGCATTCTACAAATGGCGGTTTTCTATGTAAAGGGAAACAGGCAATCCAAACATCAAATGATATAAGTGAAGCACATGAAGCATTCTATAAAGCCATACTCAAAAGATATAAGTGAAGTGCATAGAGCATTATATAAATCAACCAAGGACTATCTCATACCAGCATGGTGCATAAAAAAAGATGAAAACTAGATGCAAAAGACGCTCCAAGATTGCACATATCGCATGAACGAAACGAATCCGAAAACATACTGATACTTGTTGAAGAAAGAGGGGATGCCTTTCGGGGCATCCCCAAGCTTAGACACTTGAGTCTCCTTGAATATTTACTTGGGGTTCCTCGGGCATCCCCAAGCTTGAGCTCTTGCCTCTCTTCCTTCTTCTCACATCGAGACCTTCTCGATCATCGAACACTTCATCCACACAAAACTTCAACAGAAAACTCAGTAAGATCCATTAGTATAATAAAGCAAATCACTAATCTAAGTACTATTGCAAACCAATTCATATTTTGTTTTTTCATTGTGTCTACTGTAATATAACTTTTCCATGGCTTAATCCACTGATATAAATCATTAGTTTCATCAAAACAAGCAAACTATGCATCAAAAACAGAATCTGTCTAAAACAGAACAGTCTGTAACAATCTGAACATCCACCATACTTATGATTATTGAAAAATTCTGCAAAAATTATGAAAACTAAAAAATTTATATAGAAAGAAAGTGCAAAAAGAATCATAACCATTTGACATTCCAGCTAAAAATGTAAAAACGCGCACTACAGCCAAAGTTTCTGTCCTGCACCGTACAAACCATCAAGCAAATGTAAACATCCTAAAGGCAAATCTTGGCACATTATTTTTATAATACAATGGAATTGTACAAGGGAATAATTATTTTTGTTGAAAAGTTCTCTGTAATCAAGATTCACAAAGTTGCCGTGAGCATGAACAAAGTTCAAGGAGCTCTCCCACTTCAACAATGCTTGTCTTTCTCACTTTCACTTTCCTTTTTGAAAAAGTTTTGGGTTCCCCTCTTTATTTTTGTTGTTTTTAAACTATATGGAAAGCACTCAACAGAAATAAATGACTCTCTAAAACTTCCGGGTTGTCTCCCTGGCAGCGCTTTCTTTAAATCCATTAAGCTAGGCATATAGTGCTCAAGTAGTGAATCCACCCGGATACCAAGGTATATCAAAGCCAATTTTAATTAACAATGATTTATAATTTAGTAGTGAGCACAAAGTAACATATATCATGTAATGACGAAGTCTAACTCTCTTCCTATGCATCGGCATGTCATAAAAGAACAATTCATGCACACATAGTAAAGGCCAATGCATAGTATAAACAGTTTCTTGCAATTTTATCATGTGGGAAACATAGAGAGGTCGAGATATAGTTCCTCTCTCATAATAATTGCAAGTAGGAGCAGCAAGCACATGCATATTATATTCATCAAAATCATCATGTGCAATGGTATAAGACAACCCATCAATATAATCCTTAATAAGGGTAAACTTCTCTGATATAGTGTAGTCGGGAGAATTCAAAAAGATAATAGGACTATCATGCGTGGGTGCAATAGCAACAATTTCATGTTTAACATGAGGAACTATAGCAAGTTCATCTCCATAAGCATAATTCATATTGGCATCTTGGCCACAAGCATAGCAAGCATCATCAAAAAGGGATATTTCAAAAGAATCAACGGGATCATAGCAATTATCATAGCATTCATCCTTCGGTAAGCACGAAGGGGAATTAAACAATGTATGATTTGAAGAGTTACTCTCAAGGTGGGCACAGGTGATCAATCCGCTCTTCCTCCTTTTGTTCTTCGCTCTCTTCCTCATCTTTTTCATCCAATGAGCTCACAGTTTCATCAACTTCTTCTTCCATAGATTCCTACAAAATATTAGTCTCTTCTTGGACAGCGAAGACTTTCTCAATAAGCGCATTAATATAGGAATTATATTCATAATTATCATAGCAATATTTTAAGATAGCTAAATTTTCAGGCCTATAAACATCATCATCAAAAGCTTCATACTTTTCAAACAAAGATTCAATTTCATAGGCACCCTTAAAAGCAACAAATTCTTCTATTTGTTCCACATCATAGTAATCATATATACCATTAGCATAAGAAGCTAAGGTTTCATTATCATTAAATTTGCATGAAAAGGGAAGGTGTGGAGCCTTCATCCTAGAGCAACAAGTATAATCATAACTCAAGCATACTTGCTGAGAATACCACTTCAATATATAAATTTGATCCCATAATAGTTTCCCTTTTTGTGTCAAGCGATAATCCCTAAAGTATTCACGTTGATCCAACATTACTCCCATTACCAGATTGAATGGGGTTTTCTCGGGATTATCAAAGTAGTACATAATTTCTGTCACATAATGAGCATCGAGGGTTTTAGGAGGTTCCTCATCTCCATGAGTAGCAAGTACACCTAATTTTTTTGGTACTTCGTGTTCCATATCCGTAACTAAAGATAAAGAACAACTAAGAACAGCAAATAAAAATTACTTAGTGATAAAGCAAACAAGCACACACGAGAATATTCACCCCACGCTATTGCTCCCCGGCAACGACGCCAGAAAAAGGTCTTGATAACCCATAAGTTTAGGGGATCGCAATAGTTTTTGATAAGTAAGAGTGTCGAACCCAACGAGGAGCTAAAGGCAGAACAAATATTCCCTCAAGTTATATCGACCACCGATACAACTCTACGCACGCTTGATGTTCGCTTTACCTAGAACAAGTATGAAACTAGAGGTACTTTGTAGGTGTTGTTGGATAGGTTTGCAAGATAATAAAGAGCAAGTAAATAAAAAGTAGTGGTTGTTGTAAGTAAAGAAGAAATAAAGTAAATATAGCGAGTGTGGAAAAGTGGTGGTAGGAGTTGCGAAATTGCCCCTAAGCAATTGACTACTTTACTAGACCGATAGCAAATATTATGTGGGAGAGGCCACTACTAGCATGTCATCCCTGACTTGGAATTCTATGCACTTATGATTGGAACTATTAGCAAGCGTCCGCAACTACTAACATTCATTAAGGTAAAACCCAACCATAGCATTAAGATATATTGGTCCCCCTTCAATCTCGTATGCATCAATTTCTATGCTTGGTTGAAGTTTGTGTCACTCTTGCCCTCCAATACATAGTCCTATCAACATACAACTAACCCTATGGTGTGATCCACGCGCGCGCTCATATGATGGGCACCAAAGGACAGCAACATAACCACAAGCAAATTAAATCAATCATAACAATTCATCAACCACCGATAGGACAACGAAAATCTACTCAGACATCATAGGATGGCAACACATCATTGGATAATAATATGAAGCATAAAGCACCATGTTCAAGTAGAGGGTACAGCGGGTTGCAGGAGAGTGGACCGTTGTAGATAGAGGGGGGAAGGTGATGGAGATGTTGTTGAAGATGGCAGTGGTGTTGGTGTAGATCGCGGTGATGATGATGATGGCCACGACAGCGTTCCGGCGCCACCGGAAGAGAAGGGGAGAGGGGGACCCTTCGTCTTTTTCTTCCTTGACCTCCTCCCTAGATGGGAGAAGGGTTTCCCCTCTGTTCCTTGGCCTCCATGGCATGGGAGGGGCGAGAGCCCCTCCGAGATTGGATTTGTCTCTCTATCTCTCTCTGTTTCTGCATTCTGTTCTATTGCCCTTTCACCGTTTCGTATATATATATGGAGATCCGTAACTCCGATTGGACCGAAACCTTCGCCGTGATTTTTTTACCGAAAATTAGCTTTCTTGCGGCCGAAGAAGGGCATCAACCGCCTTACGGGTGGACCACGAGGGTCAGGGGCGCGCCCCCCTACCTCGTGGCCACCTCGGACACCGTTTCGCGTTGATCTTTCTCCTAGATTTTCCAAATATTCCAAAAATAAGCTCCATTCATTTTTATCCCGTTTGGATTCTGTTTGATATGGATATTCTGTGAAACATAAAACATGCAACAAACAGGAACTGGCACTGGGCACTGGATCAATATGTTAGTCCCAAAAATAATATAAAAAGTTGCCAAAAGTATATGAAAGTTGTAGAATATTGGCATGGAACAATCAAAAATTATAGATACGACGGAGACATATCACCTCCCTGCTAAACTAATAGCAAGGCACACATCAAGTCTGGTACACAGCATTGCATACATGATAGAGCCTACGGCTGAAGCATAGGGAACATTTTTCATTTTCTCTCTATCTTCTGAAGTGGTCGGGCATTGAGTCTAACTCAACTTCACACCTTGTAACACAGGCAAGAATCCTTTCTTTGCTTGATCCATTTTGAACTTCTTCAAAACTTTATCAAGGTATGTGCTTTATGAAAGTCCAATTAAGCGTCTTGATCTATCTCTATAGATCTTGATGCCCAATATATAAGCAGCTTCACCGAGGTTTTTCATTGAAAAACTCTTATTCAAGTATCCTTTGATGCTATCCAGAAATTCTATATCATTTCCAATCAGCAATATGTCACCCACATATAATATTAGAAATGCTATAGAGCTTCCACTCACTTTCTTGTAAATACAGGCTTCTCCAAAAGTCTGTATAAAACCATATGCTTTGATCACACTATCAAAATGTTTATTCCAACTCCGAGAGGCTTGCACCAGTCCATAAATGGATCGCTGGAGCTTGCACACTTTGTTAGCTCCCTTTGGATCGACAAAACCTTCTGGTTGCATCATATAGAACTCTTCTTCTAGAAATCCATTCAGAAATGCAGTTTTCACATCCATTTGCCAAATTTCATAATCATAAAATGCGGCAATTGCTAACATGATTCGGACAGACTTAAGCATCACTACAGGTGAGAAAGTCTCATCGTAGTCAACTCCTTGAACTTATCGAAAACCTTTCGCAACAGGTCGAGCTTTGTAGACCGTAACATTACCGTCAGCGTCAGTCTTCTTCTTGAAGATCCATTTATTCTCTATGTCTTGCCGATCATTGGGAAAGTCAACCAAAGTCCATACTTTGTTTTCATACATGGATCCCATCTCAGATTTCATAGCCTCAAGCCATTTTGCGGAATCTGGGCTCACCATCGCTTCTTCATAGTTCGTAGGTTCGCCTTGGTCAAGTAACATGACCTCCAGAATAGGATTACCGTACCACTCTAGTGCGGATCTTACTCTGGTTGACCTACGAGGTTCGGCAGTAACTTGATCTGTAGATTCATGATCAACATCATTAACTTCCTCACTAATTGGTGTAGGTGTCATAGAAACCGGTTTCTGTGATGAACTACTTTCCAATGAGGGAGCAGGTACAGTTACCTCATCAAGTTCTACTTTCCTCCCACTCACTTCTTTCGATAGAAACTCCTTCTCTAGAAAGGATCCATTCTTAGCAACAAAAGTCTTGCCTTCGGATCTGTGATAGAAGGTGCACCCAACAGTCTCCTTTGGGTATCCTATGAAGACACATTTCTCCGATTTGGGTTCGAGCTTATCAGGTTGAAACTTTTTCACATAAGCATCGCAACCGCAAACTTTAAGAAATGACAACTTTGGTTTCTTGCCAAACCACAGTTCATAAGGCGTCGTCTCAATGGATTTAGATGGTGCCCTGTTTAATGTGAATGCAGCCGTCTCTAAAGCATAACCCCAAAACGATAGCGGTAAATCAGTAAGAGACATCATAGATCGCACAATATCTAGTAGAGTACAATTACGACGTTCGGACACACCATTACGCTGTGGTGTTCTGGGTGGCGTGAGTTGCGAAACTATTCCGCATTATTTCAAATGTAGACCAAACTTGTAACTCAAATATTCTCCTCCACGATCAGATCGTAGAAACTTTATTTTCTTGTTATGATGATTCTCCACTTCACTCTAAAATTCTTTGAACTTTTCAAATGTTTCAGACTTATGTTTCATTAAGTAGATATACCCATATCTGCTCAAATAATCTGTGAAGGTGAGAAAATAATGATACCCGCCGTGAGCCTCAATATTCATCGGACCACATACATCAGTATGTATGATTTCCAACAAATCCGTTGCTCGCTCCATTCTTCCAGAGAACGGCGTTTTAGTCATCTTGCCCATGAGGCATGGTTCGCAAGTACCCAGTGATACATAATCAAGTGATTCCAGAAGTCCATCGGTATGGAGTTTCTTCATGCGCTTTACACCAATATGACCCAAACGGCAGTGCCACAAATAAGTTGCACTATCATTATCAACTCTGCATCTTTTGGCTTCAACATTATGAATATGTGTATCACTAGTATCGAGATTCATCACAAATAGACCACTCTTCAAGCGTGCATGGACATAAAAGATATTACTCATATAAATAGAACAACCATTATTCTCATATTTAAATGAATAACCGTCTCGCATCAAAAAAGATCCAGATATAATGTTCATGCTTAATGCTGGCACCACATAACAATTATCCAGGTCTAAAACTAATCCCGAAGGTAGATGTAGAGGTAGCGTGCCGACGGCGATCACATCGACTTTGGAACCATTTCCCACATGCATCGTCACCTCGTCCTTAGCTAGTCTTCGCTTAATCCGTACTCCCTGTTTCGAGTTGCAAATATTAGCAACAGAACCAGTATCAAATACCCAGGTGCTACTACGAGCTCTAGTAAGGTACAAATCAATAACATGTATATCACATATACCTTTGTTCACCTTGCCATCCTTCTTCTCCGCCAAATACTTGGGGCAGTTCCGCTTCCAGTGACCAGTCTGTTTGCAGTAGAAGCACTTAGTCTCAGGCTTTGGTCCATACTTAGGTTTCTTCTCTTGAGCAGCAACTTGTTTTCCGTTCTTCTTGAAGTTCCCCTTCTTCTTCCCTTTACCCTTTTTTCTTGAAACTGGTGGTCTTGTTGACCATCAACACTTGATGCTCCTTTTTGATTTCTACCTCCGCAGCCTTTAGCATTGCGAAGAGCTCGGGAATTGTCTTATCCATCCCTTGCATATTATAGTTCATCACGAAGCTCTTGTAGCTTGGTGGCAGTGACTGAAGAATTCTGTCAATGACACTATCATCCGGAAGATTAACTCCCAGTTGAATCAAGTGATTGTTATACCCAGACATTTTGAGTATATGTTCACTGGCAAAACTATTCTCCTCCATCTTGCAGCTGTAGAACTTATTGGTGACTTCATATCTCTCAATCCGAGCGTTTGCTTGAAATATTAACTTCAACTCCTGGAACATCTCATATGCTCCATGACGTTCAAAACGTCATTGAAGCCCCAGTTCTAAGACGTAAAGCATGGCACACTGAACTATTGAGTAGTCATCAGCTTTGCTCTGCCAGACGTTCTTAACGTCGTCAGTTGCATCTGCAGCAGGCCTGGCACCCAGTGGTGCTTCCAGGACATAATTCTTCTATGCAGCAATGAGGATAATCCTCAAGTACCGGACCCAGTCCGTGTAATTGCTACCATCATATTTCAACTTTGCTTTCTCAAGGAACGCATTAAAATTCAACGGAACAACAACACGGGCCATCTATCTACAATAACATAGACAAGCAAAATACTATCAGGTACTAAGTTAATGATAAATTTAAGTTCAATTAATCATATTACTTAAGAACTCCCACTTAGATAGACATCCCTCTAATCATCTAAGTGATCACGTGATCCATATCAACTAAACCATAACCGATCATCACATGAGATGGAGTAGTTTTCAATGGTGAACATCACTATGTTGATCATATCTACTATATGATTCATGCTCGACCTTTCGGTCTCAGTGTTCCGAGGCCATATCTGCATATGCTAGGCTCGTCAAGTTTAACCTGAGTATTCTGCGTGTGCAAAACTGTCTTACACCCGTTGTAGATGAATGTTGAGCTTATCACACCCGATCATCACGTGGTGTCTCGGCACGACGAACTTTGGCAATGGTGCATACTCAGGGAGAACACTTTTACCTTGAAATTTAGTGAGAGATCATCTTAAATGCTACCATCAAACAAAGCAGAATAAGATACATAAAGGGTAAACATCACATGGAATCAATATAAGTGATATGATATGGCCATCATCATCTTGTGCTTTTGATCTCCATCTCCAAAGCACTGCCATGATCACCAACGTCGCCGGCGCGACACCTTGGTCTCCATCGTAGCATCGTTGTTGTCTCGCCAACTATTTCTTCTACGACTATCACTACCGCTTAGTGATAAAGTAAAGCAATTACAGGGCGATTGCATTGCATACAATAAAACGACAACCATATGGCTCCTGCCAGTTGTCGATAACTCCGTTACAAAACATGATCATCTCATACAATAAATATAGCATCATGTCTTGACCATATCACATCACAACATGCCCTGCAAAAACAAGTTAGACGTCCTCTACTTTGTTGTTGCAAGTTTTATGTGGTTGCTACGGGTTGAGCAAGAACCATTCTTACCTACGCATCAAGACCACAACGATAGTTCGTCAAGTTAGTGTTGTTTTAACCTTCTGAAGGACCAGGCGTAGTCACACTCAGTTCAACTAAAATTGCAAAAACTGACACCCGCCAGCCACCTGTGTGCTAAGCACGTCGGTAGAACTAGTCTCGCGTAAGCGTACGCGTAATTTCGGTCTGGGCCACTTCATCCAACAATACCGCCGAACCAAAGTATGACATGTTGGTAAGAAGTATGACTTGTATCGCCCACAACTCACTTGTGTTCTACTCGCGCATATAACATCTACGCATAAACCTGGCTCGGATGCCACTGTTGGGGAACGTAGTAATTTTAAAAAAATTGATACGCACAAGCAAGATCATGGTGATGCATAGCAACGATAGGGGAGAGTGTTTTCCATGTACCCTCGTAGACCATTAAGTGGAAGCATTATGACAACGTGGCTGATGTAGTCGTACGTCTTCACGATCGACCGATCCTCAGTACCGAATGTACGACACCTTCGCGTTCAGCACACGTTCAGCTCGGTGATGTCCCGCGAACTCATGATCCAGTAGAGCTCGAGGGAGAGTTTTGTCAGCACGATGGCATGGTGACAATGTTGATGAAGCTAACGGTGCAGGGCTTCGCCTAAGCACCGCTACGATATGGCCGACATGGATTATGGTGGAGGGGGCACCGCACACGGCTGGGAGAGATCAATGATCAACTTGTGTGTTCTAGGGTGCCCCCTGCCCCCGTATATAAAGCAGCAAGGGGGAGGCCGGCCGGCCCTGTAGGGCACACCAGGAGGAGGAGTCCTCCTCCTAGTAGGAGTAGGACTCCCCTCTTTCCTACTCCTACTAGGAGGGGGAAAGGAAGGGGGAGAAGGAGAAGGAAAAGGGGGCGTCGCCCCCCCCTTTCCTAGTCCAATTCGGACCATAGGGGGAGGGGGCGCGTGGCCTGCCCTGGCCGGCCCCTCTCTCTCTCCACTAGGGCCCAACAAGGCCCATTAACCCCCCGGGGGTTCCGGTAACCCCTCCAGCACTCCGGTAAAATCTCGATTTCACCCGAAACTCTTCCGATGTCCAAATGTAGGCTTCCAATATATCAATCTTTATGTCTCGACCATTTCGAGACTCCTCGTCATGTCCATGATCACATCCGGGACCCCGAACTACCTTCGGTACATCAAAACATATAAACTCATAATACCGATCGTCACAGAACTTTAAGCGTGCGGACCCTACGGGTTCGAGAACTATGTAGACATGACCGAGACATGTCTCTGGTCAATAACCAATAGCGGAACCTGGGTGCTCATATTGGTTCCTACATATTCTACGAAGATCTTTATCGGTCAAACCGCATAACAACATACGTTGTTCCCTTTGTCATCGGTATGTTACTTGCTCGAGATTCGATCGTCCGTATCTCAATACCTAGATCAATCTCGTTACTGGCAAGTCTATTTACATCATTACGTAATGCATCATCCCACAACTAACTCATTAGTCATATTGCTTGCCAGGCTTATAGTGATGTGCATTACCGAGAGGGCCCAGAGATACCTCTCCAACAATCGGAGTGACAAATCCTATTCTTGATCTATGCCAACTCCACGAACACCATCGGAGACACATGTAGAGCACCATTATAATCACCCAGTTACATTGTGACGTTTGGTAGCACAAAAAGTGTTCCTTCAGTATTCGGGAGTTGCATAATCTCATAGTCATAGGAACATGTATAAGTCATGAAGAAAGCAATAACAGTAAACTGAACGATCAAGTGCTAAGCTAACAGAATGGGTCAAGTCAATCACATCATTCTCCTAATGATGTGATCCCGTTAATCAAATGACAACTCATGTCTATGGTTAGGAAACTCAACCATTTTTTATCAACGAGCTAGTCAAGTAGAGGCATACTAGTGACACTATGTTTGTTTATGTATTCACACATGTATTATGTTTCCGGTTAATACAATTCAAGCATGAATAATAAACATTTATCATGATATGAGGTAATAAATAATAACTTTATTATTGCCTCTGGGGCATATTTCCTTCAATAATTTCTCCCAAAGGTTGACGAACTCGGTCAGGTGTGTAGCGGAGGTGATCCCATCGGTATTGACTTGAGAGACCCAGAAGTTATTATTCAATGCCTTCTGAACCGTACAACCCCTTCTTTTTGATAGGTCAAAAATCTTCGGGCAATGTCTTTGGGTCTCATGCCATCTACCCAAGCAGACTCCCAGAAGGAAGCACGAATACCATTGCCAAGTAGCACCTTGGTGGCAGGCACAAAAATGTTTTTATCATTCATATTGCATGGGTTACCCAGGAGAACCCACGGTTTCACCGGATCCAATCATTTTCCCTAAAGCCACCGGATACGAAGCACAGACGCAAACTTCCTCAGATTTAGGATACCTGGCCTCCCATGAACCTTGGACTTGCAGACCTGTACCCAATTGATCTTGCATTTGCCACCAATGACCTTGTCACAACCAGCCCAAAGGATAGCACGCCGAAGAGAATCAATCTTTTCCAGAACCTCAATCGGAAGGTTTAACGTTGTCGTATAATATATGGAAATGGTCGTGATGATAGACTTGACCAACACAACCCTTCCCGGAGATGCCATTAGCATGCCCAACCATGGAGAAAGCTTGGACGCAATATTGTCCTCCAGTGGCTGGAAGTGAATCCTATTCAACCTCTTGACTAACAAAGGCAATCCGATGTACTTCATCGGGAGGGTAGATCGGTTACCCGGGAAGGAATGTAGTATATCATCAAGGTCCAAGTGATCACATCTGATGGGGGCAACTGTTGGGGATATAACTATTAGGTATGACCCGCCCAGGAGGGGTCGGGTCATTCCTATGAAGATTCATCACAATGAAGCCCAAGGTCACGTGGCGATTCATAGATAGGCTTAGTAGAGGGCCCAGACCAGAAGGCGGCTTAAGGCCCATGAGAGTAAACCGCCATGTATGTAAACTTGTATCGTAAGGCATATGTAAAAGGTCACCGAGCCGGATACGTTGTATAAGCTGGCCAGGACTCTGAGGGCCGCAGGGCGTCAACCCGTGTATATAAGGGGACGACCTAGCGGCGGCTTAGGACAAGAAACAAGAGATTGAGAGCTAGGTCAAGCGTATTCGCTCCCCGTTCATTGAAACCCTAGCAATACCAACTACAAACTAGACTAGGCTTTTACCTTCATCGTAAGGGGTCAAACCAGTATAAACTCCACGTGTCCTTTGTCCTGTTTAACCCCTTTAAGCTAACCTCAAAGTGATGGCTCCACGACTAAGTCCTCACACTAGGACATCTGCCGTGACGTTTCCACGATAGTTGGCGCCCACCGTGCGGCTATTGCACGATGGTTTCGAGTTCTTAAAGGGTGGCTTCGAAGGGATCAAGGGATACGTCGTGGGCCGGATGACCAAGAGTCGCCGCGGCAAGCTCTATATCGACGACGCAGGCTGGGGCCCCAAGGCCGGATCAATTGAGTACGGGTACCGGGTCCCCTTTGGTGGAATCCATGTCTTCATTGGCAAGATCGGCGAACCAGGCCCTGAGCCGGACATCTGCACCGACATCATCAAGACGGCTCAGCCTGCGAGACCCGCCCGAGTTCGGCCAGCCATGAGTCGTGCCTTCGTGGGATTTATCCATGGAGTGGAATCGGAGGACAGGCCGACATCTGGTGATGAGACCGTCGTCTACTCTGATGGCGAATCATCCACTGGTGAGACCGAGTCATTGTATCAACTGCAAGAGGGTCGGCTTGGGGGCTGTTCCGATGGTGACAGTATTCCGGACCCCTGTGAGCCGCCGAATCGAGTTGCAATTTTCATGGCTGGTACCCAGGCCGTGCAGCACTCAACAACCGCGGCGGAGCTGGTTTTTGGGGCAGGGGCGGCAGCGACTGCCGGGGCAGGAGGCCCTGAGAACCCGCCGGCTCAGGCTTTAACTGATTTGCTGGATAAATTGATGACGCTGTTGACAGCAGTGGTTAACCAGGCGGATCAAGATCAACATAATGCGGCGATCGCAAGATTGCACGATGAGATAGCGCAGGCTAAGGAGGAGCTAAATGCAGAAGGCACTAAGATGGCTGAAGAAAGGGCTGCTTTGGACGCCCAGTCACAACGGATTCAGGCAGAGTCTTACCGGCTCATGTTGGATCAAAATGCTTCAAACGATGTCATGAGGAGGAGGCATCAGACCCGTCTGCCATTGGTCTACGAACCTCGAAATCTTTTTAACATGCCAGGAGCAGGAACCAGTAACCCAGCAGGGGCAAAACGAGTTGAAGCGCCTAGGACGGGTGCGCCGGTTCAACCGCGTGTAATGGATCCACCTCGTCAGAACAACAACCCGCCACAGCATGTGCCGACGCCACCGGGTCATTACTCCAACCCTTTGGATAACATGATCACTGCGGCATCTCGGTTAGCAGCTATCCCGGTTGAAGGTGAATCGCCAGCGCAGCAGGCTTATTCATACAGTCGGGATAGGATTCATTCCACCCCTCGCCCGAGCCGGAGTTACAGCAGGCATCTCGATGAGCCGGCTGTGTCGAGCAGTGGATGAAACCATAACCCGCCCCGTCGGCATGACCCGGCGGGTGATGGTGCAAACGCTCAGGATGTGGTGGATCAAGGTAGAGCTCGTCGAGAGGCCGAGCTGGCCGCTCAGTATGCAGCTCATCAACCGACTCCGGTTTGTCCGACCACCTCTGTGGAGCCAGGTTTAACCTTTTGAAACCTGGGCGTGTCATGCTTAGTGCCAGATCTACATAATGAGCGTCTGCCCAAAGATTTCAAAGGACCTCGCAAAGTGCCAAATTATACAACTGATTTAAGTCCTGAGGCATGGATCGAGAGTTATGAGATGGCCATGGAGTTTCTGGATGTTAGCGAGGCTACGTGTGCTACGTATGTTCCCCTGATGTTGGAAGGAACGGCCCGCACCTGGTTGAAGGGTCTTCCTGCCAATTCCATCGGATCATGGGCCGAGTTGAAAACCTGGTTCATCCAGAACTTCAAAGATACGTGTAAGTAGCCCATGTCGATTGTGGATCTGGCCGCTTGTGTTCAGGAAGAAAGTGAATCAACAACCCATTGGGTCCGCCGGGTCTCAACAATCTTACACTCGTCAGATCACATCAATGCTGACTCAGGGTGCTGATGTTGGAGAACAACTATCGTTTCACGCCCTTAAAGCAGAAGTTGGGGCGGCTTAAGCGCAACTGCAACGACATCGGGACGCTCATGGCGGCTCTGGTTAACTATGCTGACTCTGATAGTACCAAAGACCCCGAGTCTGATGACGATAAGGCAGGGAAGGGGAAGAGGAGCAGCAACGCTAAGGGGTAGCAGTATAACCCAGGAGGCAACGGTAAGCGCAAAGCTGATAATAGTTTTGACTTTGTGGCTAACATCAGTGCGCAGAATAATGGTCAGCGTCGTAAGGGTAAGCCGCCCCCACAAGCCGAAGGATCTGGTGTCAATCTGGAACGTATGTTGAATCAGCCCTGCCCACAACATGGTACGAAGAAAGGCCATCCGGGCATGTATGGAAGGATTGTCACATCATGAAGGAGTACAGAAATTCAAATCTTTTCCATGACGGCCATGGGCCAGGTGGCGGTTCTAGACCCGGCTCTCACGGTCCGGGTTATGGCGGTGGCGGTTCTAACTCTAGTTTCCATGACAGCAACCATGCTTTTAGAGCAGTTCGTGATCAGGCCAGTGACCTCACCAAAACACGCAATGGTTTCCACGAAAAATTTGACCTCGGATTTAATTGGCGCAAGAAAGACCGCAACATCGTCCGCATTTCCATCAAGAGGGTGTAACTTGCCTTGCTCAGTGGCCTTCTGAAGGATATGATGTAGAGGGTCTATTGCACGCACAAAGAGGAGGGGGGAGGGGGTCCCCCTTCCTCAAGCCACAACCTGGAACACCATTGAGAAGAACCCTTGACGAAGCAGTAGAGAGGAGGACCGAGACCCAGCCTCGGAAGTGAGGTGGGAAACCCAGGTGGTTCAACAACTCGACGAGGAAATCCCATCTAAGTGAGTCGAATGCCTTTTTGATATCAAACTTTAAGAGCAGTGCCGGGGGTTTTTCAGCGGTGAAGTCTCGTGATTGCAACGTACATTTAGCAAGGCCGGTTTGAGCTCTCGCCTGGATTCTTTTTTTCAAAGAAGTGCATTATTTTCCCTTTCTATTGACCATTTGGAAGATGACTCTGTACTGTGGAGCTACCTCGTTTGGCTTATATTTTCTGAAGCGGAGCTGAACTTTAAGAATTAGAGTAGTCCCAAACAGGCTCTTAATTTGGCAATGAGTGAGCACGCTCTTAACTTTTTGTGCATATATGCTCAAACTCCAAACAAATCTTGAGAGTGCCGCCACAACAGTAGCGGTACATCAAAAGCTGTGGCCAAATTCCCCACACGCCCGTGTTTCCTGGAATAGACGCAACCTGGGAGTGAAGTCTGTTTTAAACCCTGAGAATGTAGAGGACGATGTAAATGAACCCCGACGTTTAAATCCCTGAAGTCCATACCCTAACCTCTCTGATCCGGGTTGTAATGGCCCCTACACCAGGATTAGGACTGGATGTGCTGACGTGGCATCGGGAAAGGATGGGATTGCAAATTAAAAATGCCACACGACCGTCGCTGATACGTCTCCAACGTATCTATAATTTTTGATTGCTCCATGCTATATTATCTACTGTTTTGAACATTATTGGGCTTTATTATCCACTTTTATATTATTTTTGGGACTAACCTATTAACCAGAGGCCCAGCCTAGCATTGCTGTTTTTTGCCTGTTTTAGGGTTTCGAAGAAAAGGAATATCAAACGTTTGGATGAAACCTTCGGGAACGTGATTTTCTCATCAAATACAACTCACGAGACTTGGACCCTACATCAAGAAACGTAACAGGAGGCCACGAGGTAGGGGGTCACGCCTACCCCCCCCCCCCATGTGCGCCCTCCACCCTCGTGGGCCCCCTGTTGCTCCACCGACGTACTTCTTCCTCCTATATATACCCACGTACCCCCAAACGATCAGATACGGAGCCAAAACCCTAATTCCACCACTGTAACTTTCTGTATCCACAAGATCCCATCTTGGGGCCTGATGAAGCTATGTACCTAGGGTAGGGTCATGGACCTGTCCAACATACCCTCCCCAAGGACATCTCTACGAAGAATTAGAAGCAGTCGAAGAGAAACCATCATCCACTCGACCATGAAGATGTGTTCACTCGACCACCAGAAGATGAGAAGCCCTTCACTCCGCAACGGTCGGGGTTTAAACCATAGCTTTATGGACATTTATAGCACTTTACTTCGGACGTTACCAGTAACGCTCCTCCTTTATGAACATTGAACCATGTGTAACGGAGGGGAGCTGGGTTCCTGGCGCACTCTATATAAGCCACCCCCCTCCTCTGAGACAAGGGTTCGCACTTTCTGTAATTCACACGCATATATCCAGTCGACCGCCTTCGGGCTCCGAGACGTAGGGCTGTTACTTCCTCAGAGAAGGGCATGAACTCGTAAAACTCGCGTGTACAACTTCTCCATAGCTAGGATCTTGCCTCTACATTCCTGCCCCCCTATTCTACTGTCAGGCTTAGAACCACGACAGTTGGCGCCCACCGTGGGGCAGGTGTCTCCGCGACTTGTTGGAGAATTTGCAATTTTTCCGATCCCCTTCATCATGGTTTCAGGCAGAGGTTTGGCTGAGGGCCATGAGATCCGTCTCGGCGCGCTCGTGTTTGTCGCCGACGACTCCGCTTGGCTTCAGGAGGCTCCACTTGACGTCGACGCGCTCCCCACCCGCGGGGCGATGAACTTTCGCGCGTGCGTCCGCGGCGTCCTTCTGCGGCAGCCGTCGACCCAGTATCAGTCGGCTCCAGCAGCTTTTCCCCTTCCTGTGGCCCGCCGGAGCAAACGTTCAGGTCGGTCGAGACTTCAGCGGTGGGTGAGGCATGCAGTGGCCCGCCAGTCGGCCACCCCTCAAGTCGCGGCGATCGAGCCCGACGAAACTCTCTACTGCATGTTCGATCTGTCGACTGGCTCCATAGAGACCGCATCCGAGTGCGATAGCAGCGACCCAGCGGCTGAAGTTCTGATGGTCAATTGACCATGCAGCCCTCCTGGCTTCACCCGTGAAGACGAAGGCGACGGGAACGGCGATCCATCGCGCGTTCATGAGGAGTACCGCCCCGAACCCCTCTCTTCGCATCAGAGGGAGGAACTTCGCCGCCGGAACATGGATGCACTGCATACTCCTATAGTTGGAGAAACCCCTGAGGCCCAGGCCTTGGAGCAGGCGCGCTTGGCCAACTTGGCTGAGCGCACTCGACAGGAGAACCTCCAACGCGCACTCGACGATCGCGCTCGGCAGCATGCTCCCGAATCCAGTCGACGCCAACTTTTTCCTCCTCCGACTCAGGTATACCGAACCCCGATCCAGAATCTAGCAGCTGCTGCCAGGATAGCGGAGTCAATTCAACTTTCCCAGTCGGAAGCTGGCCGAGGTCTGGTGCAAATCCGAGCCTTGCTCCAGGCGGCGGGAGAACAGAATACGGTTGTATCCCAGTCGCGGGATAGGATCCATAGCAGGTCCGTGGTTGCGGACACAGTTCAGTCGGCCCATAGCCCAAGATCGCCCCCAAGGCTTGAGGGACGTGGAGATCGATGAGATTAGTACAGGAACCATGAGCAGTATGATCACCGAGTCGATCGTGATGATCGTCGTCGAGTGCCCACTCCTCCCCCAAGGAGTGGGTCGTACGTGCCTCGGCAACATGAAGACAAACGCTCTCACAGTGTTGGGCAAGGTGTTCCAGTCGACCCAGGGAGCCAGGCTTTGATGCGAGATCTATTCTTGTTCAAGGTTTGGTCGACAGAAACAGAGCTCACCGAGAAGGCCATGACAGGGGTTCGCAAACCAGCAACAGAGCGCATGTCTCAGGTCCAGAGTGCTTCAGCAGAGCTATCAGAGCTGCGGTGATTCCCCCCAACTTCAGGTTGGCGACTGGAGTCAGTAAGTTCACTGGTGAATTCAAGCCTGACACTTGGCTTGAAGACTACCGAGTGGCTGTCCAGATTGGTGGCGGCAATGATGAAGTGGCCATGAAACACCTTCCTCTGATGTTGGAGGGCTCGGCTAGAGCATGGCTGAATCAGTTGACACCTGGCAGTATTTATACTTGGGAAGATCTAGCCCAAGTGTTTGTCAGAACATTCGAGGGCACTTGCAAATGGCCGGCAGGTTTGACAGAATTACAGTGTTGTGTTCAGAAACCGAATGAAACTTTGAGGGATTATATCCAGAGATGGATCACCCTACACCACACGGTAGAGGATGTGTCAGATCATCAGGCAATTTGTGCCTTTAAGGAAGGTGTCAGGTATCGGGAGTTGAATATGAAATTCGGCCGGACAGGAAATATGACTCTGGCTCGGATGATGGAGATTGCCACCAAGTATGCCAATGGTGAAGAAGAAGAACGACTCCGGAGTGGCAAGCACAAAGCAGTTGCCCACGAAGCCGGAGGAGGAAACTCCGGTCGGAAACAAAAGCGCAAGGCCGAGCCATCTGCTCCTGGTGAAGCCTTGGCTGTAGTTCAAGGAAAGTTCAAGGGGAAGCCCAAGGGGCCATGGAACCCCAAGAAAGTAAAAGATCAAGATGGAAATGATGTGTTGGATCTGCCGTGCCACATCCACACCAAAAAAGATGAAGAGGGTAATTTCATTTACCCGAAGCACACCACTCGGCAGTGTCAGCTCCTAATCCAGCAATTCCGAGAGAAACAGCCCAGGGAAAAGGAGAAGGAAGCAGACAAGGCTGAGGATGAGGAAGAGGATGATGATGGTTATCCCCACGTGAATTCCACTCTGATGATTTTTGCTGACGTTGAGAGCAAAAGTCAATTGAAAGTCATCAATAGAGAAGTGAACATGGTCGCTCCGGTGACACCCAGTTATTTGAAGTGGTCATAGACTGCCATTACATTCGACCAGTCTGATCATCCAGCGCACATAGCCACCCCTGGGAGGCAAGCACTGGTGATCGACCCGATGGTCGAAGGCACTCGACTGACAAAAGTCCTGATGGACGGTGGCAGTGGCCTGAACATACTGTATGCAGAGACGTTGAAGGGAATGGGCATTCCGATGTCCAATCTCAGCGAGAGCAATATGAGTTTCCATGGGATCATTCCAGGCAAGAAGGCTGCATCACTCGGCCAGATTGCTCTCGACGTAGTTTTCGGTGATTCCAAGAATTACCGCAAAGAAAAGTTGACATTTGAAGTTGTGGATTTCCAGAGTGCTTATCATGCCATTCTGGGCAGGCCAGCTTATGCACGTTTTATGGCTCGACCATGTTACGTGTATCTCAAATTGAAGATGCCTGGTCCCAAAGGGGTGATCACTATCTCTGGTAATCGGAAGAAGGCAAAAGAGTGCTTCCAGAAGGGATCAAAGATCGACGATGCTCAGATGGCCGTGGTAGAATTGCAAGAATACCAGAAAAATGCAGATCCGAGTGATTTGTTGCGAGCCAAGAAGCCAGCCACAGATTCAGCATTCCAGTCGTCCGGTGAAACGAAGTCGATTCACATTCACCCGACAGATCCCAATGCTGCTCCGACTCACATTTCAACCACACTCGACTCCAAATAGGAAGAAGCGCTCATCCAGTTCCTCCGTGAGAACTGGGACATCTTTGCATGGAAACCTTCTAACATGTCGGGTGTTTCCAAGGGACTGGCTGAGCATCATTTGCGAGTCGACTCAAAAGTGAAACCAGTCAAAGAACACCTTCGACGGTCCGCCATACAGAAGAGAAAGGCAATCGGTGAAGAGGTGGCTCGGCTTTTGGAAGCTGAGTTTATCCGAGAGATTTACCACTTCGAGTGATTAGCCAATGTTGTCATGGTCCCAAAGAAGGACGACTCACTTCGCATGTGCATTGATTTTAAGCATATCAATCGGGCCTGCCCGAAAGATCACTTTCCTCTCCCTCGTGTCAACCAGATAGTCGACTCGACTGCAGGGTGTGAGCATTTGTCCTTTTTGGACGCCTACTCCGGGTACCAGCAGATCCGTCTGTACGGACCCGACGAGATAAAGACAGCTTTTATCACCCCGTTTGGGTGCTTCTGTTATGTCACAATGCCATTCGGTTTGAAGAACGCTGGAGCCACATTCATGCGGATGATTCAACAGTGCCTGCTCACTCAAATCAGTCGGAATGTGGAAGCATACATGGATGACATTGTGGTCAAGTCACGTAAAGGTTCCGACCTACTGACTGACCTTGCTGAAACCTTTGCCAGCCTTAGATGGTATGATATCAAGCTCAATCCGTCAAAGTGCACGTTTGGAGTTCCGGGCGGAAAATTACTCGGTTTCCTCGTTTCCGAATGAGGAATCGATGCTAACCCAGAGAAAGTGGATGCTATACTCCGAATGAAACGCCCTGTGCGTGTGCATGATGTCCAGAAGCTTACTGGTTGCTTGGCCGCCCTAAGTCGATTCATTTCTCGCCTCGGTGAAAAGGCGCTGCCTCTTTACCGAATGATGAAGAAATCAGATAAGTTCGGGTGGACCCCAGAAGTTGATGCAGCATTTGTAGAGCTAAAAGCCCTACTTTCCACCCAGCCGGTGCTTGCTGCTCCAATCAGCAAAGAACCTTTACTGCTTTATATAGCAGCCACTGGACAAGTCGTCAGTACAGTACTTACGGTCGAGCGAGAAGAAGAAGGAAAAGCTTATAAAGTTCAGCGCCCAGTTTATTATATTTCTGAAGTCCTGACTCCGTCAAAGCAGAGATACCCGCACTATCAGAAGCTCCTCTATGGGATTTACATGACCACGAAGAAGGTTGCACACTATTTCTCTGATCACTCTGTTACAGTCGTCAGCGACGCTCCATTGTCAGAGATTCTGCACAACAGAGATGCAACTGGTCGAGTGGCAAAATGGGTGAGTGAACTCCTTCCCTTGGATATCAAGTTTGAGGTAAAGAAAGCTATCAAGTCCCAAGCAATAGCAGATTTCCTCGCCGAGTGGATCGAACAGCAACTGCCGACTCAAGTTCACTCGGAGCACTGGACCATGTTCTTTGACGGATCCAAAATGCGGAATGCTTCTGGTGCTGGGGTAGTACTGGTATCCCCCGAGGAGACAGGCTCAGATATGTCCTCCAGATTCACTTTGATTCCTCCAACAATGAAGCAGAATATGAAGCACTCTTGTATGGGTTGCGCATGGCCATCTCACTCGGCGTCCGTCGCCTCATGGTCTACGGTGACTCAGATTTGGTAGTCAATCAAGTGATGAAGGAGTGGGACATCAGAAGCCCAGCCATGACTGGTTACTGCAACGCGGTGAGGAAGCTGGAAAAGAAGTTTAAGGAGTTAGAGCTCCATCACATACCCCGACTGAAAAATCAAGCAGCTGATGACTTGGCAAAGATAGGTTCCAAGAGAGAAGCCATTCCCAGCAATGTGTTTTTGGAGCATATTCACACGCCGACAGTTCAAGAAGATCCTTTTACTGAAGAACCCCCGCAGCCTAAGAGCGCCACAGACCCGACTGAAGTCGAGGTCCCAGCCGTGGTCGATCTGATCATGGAGGTTCTGGCCATTACCCCCGACTGGACAGTGCCCTACATTGCGTACATCCTCAAGAAAGAACTCCCAGAGGATGAGGAAGAGGATCGATAGATCGTCCGTCGATCCAAGGCCTTTACTGTAATAAGAGGGCAACTGTTCAGGGAAAGCGTGACTGGAGTCGGTCAGAAATGCATAACACCAGAAGAAGGTCGGATGATCCTCAATGACATCCACTCGGGGACCTGTGGTCACCATGCGTCCTCTCGGGCCATCGTGGCTAAAGCATACCGAGCTAGATTCTATTGGCCATGAGCAAATGAAATGGCGAAAGATATAGTCGACAGATGTGAAGGCTGCCAGTTTTACTCCGACATGTCTCACAAGCCAGCGTCAGCCCTGAAGACCATCCCCTCATCTGGCCCTTTGCTGTTTGGGGACTGGATATGGTTAGACCACTGAGAACTGGCAGGAGCGGCTTCACTCATGTGCTTGTTGCAGTCAACAAGTTTACCAAATGGATCGAAGCTAAACCTATCAAGAACCTTGAGGCCAGCACCGCTGTCAGTTTTATCAGAGAATTGACATTCAGATATGGAGTTCCACACAGCATCATCATGGACAACGGGTCGAACTTCGATTCTGATGAGTTTAGAGCTTTCTGCGCTTCTCAAGGCACACAAGTCGACTATGCTTCAGTCGCTCACCCGCAGTCGAACGGACAAGCAGAAAGAGCCAATGGCCTAATTCTCAAAGGACTGAAACCCCGACTGATGCGTGATCTCAAACACGCAGCAGGCGCTTGGGTTGATGAACTTCCGTCAGTTCTGTGGGGTTTAAGGACAACTCCTAATCGGTCGACCGGGCGAACTCCTTTCTTCTTAGTCTATGGAGCCGAAGCTGTTCTGCCAAGTGACCTGCTCCACAACACACCCCGAGTCGAGCTCTTCTCCGAAGAGGAAGCAGAGCGGGCCCGGCAAGATTCAGTCAATCTCTTAGAGGAGGAAAGAGAGATGGTCTTGATCCGGTCGACCATTTATTAGCAAGACTTGCATCGATTCCATGCCAGAAATGTGAGGGGTCGAGCCTTTCAAGAAGGAGACCTGGTTCTTCGAGTGGATCAACAGAAACCACACAAGCTTGCCCCGGCTTGGGAAGGCCCCTTCATCATCACCAAAGTTCTCCACAATGGAGCATACCATCTTTACAGTGTTGAGCATCAGAAAGACGAGCCACGGGCTTGGAACGCGGAGCTGCTCCGTGTTGGGGAACGTAGCAGAAATTCAAAATTTTCCTACGTATCACCAAGATCTATCTATGGAGAAACCAGCAACGAGGGGAAGGAGAGTGCATCTACATACCCTTGTAGATCGCTAAGCGGAAGCGTTCAAGAGAACGGGGTTGAAGGAGTCGTACTCGTCATGATCCAAATCACCGGAGATCCTAGTGCCGAACGGACGGCACCTCCGCGTTCAACACACGTACAGCCCGGTGACGTCTCCCATGCCTTGATCCAGCAAGGAGAGAGGGAGAGGTTGAGGAAGACTCCATCCAGCAGCAGCACAACGGCGTGGTGGTGGTGGAGGAGCGTGGTACTCCAGCAGGGCTTCGCCAAGCACCGCAAGAGACGAGGAGGGAGAGGGGTAGGGCTGCGCCAAGAAGGAGAGGAACTCGTGTGTGTTGGGCAGCCCAAACCTCAAGTATATATAGGGGGAGGGGAGGGGCTGCGCCCACACCTAGGGTTCCCTACCTAGGGGTGGCGGCAGCCCCCAGATCCCATCTGGGTGGCGGCCACAAGGGGGAGAGGGGAAGGCGCACCTGGGGTGGGCCTTAGGGCCCATCTGCCCTAGGGTTTGCCCCCCTTCCCTCTCAGAGGCGCCTTGGGCCTTGGTGGGAGGTGCCCCACCCCACCTAGGGGCTGGTCCCTTCCCACTATTGGCCCATGTAGGCCTCCGGGGCTGGTGGCCCCACTTGGTGGACCCCCGGGACCCTCCCGGTGGTCCCGGTACGTTACCGATAAACCCCGAAACTTTTCCGGTGACCAAAACAGGACTTCCCATATATAAATGTTTACCTCCGGACCATTCCGGAACTCCTCGTGATGTCCGGGATCTCATCCGGGACTCCGAACAACATTCGGTAACCACGTATATCTATTCCTTATAACCCTAGCGTCATCGAACCTTAAGTGTGTAGACCCTACGGGTTCGGGAAACATGTAGACATGACCAAGACACCTCTCCGGTCAATAACCAACAGCGGGATCTGGATACCCATGTTGGCTCCCACATGTTCCACGATGATCTCATCGGATGAACTACGATGTCGAGGATTCAATCAATCCCGTATACAATTCCCTTTGTCTAGCGGTATTGTACTTGCCCGAGATTCGATCGTCGGTATCCCGATACCTTGTTCAATCTCGCTACCGGCAAGTCTCTTTACTCGTTCCGTAACACATCATCCCATGATCAACTCCTTGATCACATTGTGCACATTATGATGATGTCCTATCGAGTGGGCCTAGAGATACCTCTCCGTCACACGTGTGACAAATCCCAGTCTCGATTCGTGCCAACCCAACAGACACTTTCGGAGATACCTGTAGTGTACCTTTATAGCCAACCAGTTACGTTGTGACGTTTGGCACACCCAAAGTATTCCTACGGTATCCGGGAGTTGCACAATCTCATGGTCTAAGGAAATGATACTTGACATTTAGAAAAGCTTTAGCATACAAACTACACGATCTTTGTGCTAGGCTTAGGATTGGGTCTTGTCCATCACATCATTCTCCTAATGATGTGATCCCGTTATCAACGACATCCAATGTCCATGGTCAGGAAACCGCAACCATCTATTGATCAACGAGCTAGTCAACTAGAGGCTTACTAGGGACATGGTGTTGTCTATGTATCCACACATGTATCTGAGTTTCCTATCAATACAATTCTAGCATGGATAATAACGATTATCATGAACAAGGAAATATAATAATAACTAATTTATTATTGCCTCTAGGGCATATTTCCAACAGTCTCCCACTTGCACTAGAGTCAATAATCTAGTTCACATCGCCATGTGATTAACACTCACAGGTCACATCGCCATGTGACTAACACCCAAAGAGTTATGGGTTTCATCATGCTATGCTTGTGAGAGAGGTTTCAGTCAACGGGTCTGCAACATTCAGATCCGTATGTACTTCGCAAATTTCTATGTCATCTTGTAGATGCAACTAGTACGCTACATTTGGAGCCATTTCAAATAACTGTTCTACTTGGAGCTATTCCATTATACGTATCCGGTATCTCTACTCAGAGCTATCCGGATAGGTGTTAAGCTTGCATCGACGTAACTCTTTATGTCGAACTCTTTATCACCTCCATAACCGAGAAACATATCCTTATTCCTCTAAGGATAATTTAGACCGCTATCTGGTGATCTACTCCTAGATTACCTTTGTACCCTCTTGCCAGATATGTGGCAAGGCACACAGCAGGTGCGGTACTCAGCATGGCATAACGTATAGAGCCTATGACAAAAGCATAGGGGACGACCTTCGTCCTTCCTCTTTCTTCTGCCGTGGTCGAGCTTTAAGTCTTAACTTCATACCTTACAACTCAGGCAAGAACTCCTTCTTTGACTGATCCATCTTGAACACCTTCAAGATCATGTCAAGGTATGTGCTCATTTGAAAGTACCATTAAGCGTTTTGATCTATCCTTGTAGATCTTGATGCTCAATGTTCAAGTAGCTTAATCCAGGCTTTCCATTGAAAAACACTTTCCAAATAACCCTATATGCTTTCCAGAAATTCTACGTCATTTCTGATCAACAATATGTCAACAACATATATTCATCAGAAATTCTATAGTGCTCCCACTCACTTCTTTGGAAATACAAGTTTCTCATAAACTTTATATACACCCAAAATCTTTGATCATCTCATCAAAGCATACATTCCAACTACGAGATGCTTACTCCAGTCCTTAGAAGGATTGCTGGAGCTTTGCATACTTATTAGCATCTTTCAGGATTGACAAAACCTTCCGGTTGTATCACATACAACCTTTCCTCAAGAAAAACATCGAGGAAACAATGTTATGACATCCTATCTGCAAGATTTCATAAATAATGCAGTAATCGCTAATATAATTCCAACAGACTCTTAGCATCGCTACGAGTGAGAAAGTCTCATCATAGTCAACTCCTTGAACTTGTCGGAAAAAATCTTAACGACAAGTCGAGCTTTCTTAATGGTGATACTTACCATCATTGTCTGTCTTCCTTTTAAAATCCATTTGTACTCAACAGCCTTACGACCATCGAGCCGTTCTGCCAAAGTCTACACTTTGTTTTCATACATGGATCCTCTCTTGGATTTTATGGCCTCGAGCCATTTATCGGAATCCGGCCCCACCATCGCTTCTCCATAGCTCGTAGGTTCATTGTTGTCTAGCAACATGACTTCCAAGACAGGATTACGTACCACTCTGAAGTAGTACGCATCCTTGTCATCCTACGAGGTTTGGGAGTGACTTGATCCGAAGTCTCATGATCAATATCATAAGCTTCCACTTCAATTGGTGTAGGTGCCACAGGAACAACTCTTTGTGCCCTGCTATACACTAGTTGAAGTGACGGTTCAATAACCTCATCAAGTCTCCACCATTCTCCCACTCAATTCCTTCGAGAGAAACTTTTCCTCGAGAAAGGACCCGATTTTAGAAACAATCCCTTATTGCTTTCAGATCTGAGACAGGAGGTATACCCAACTGTTTTGGGTGTCCTATGAAGATGCATTTATCCGCTTTGGGTTCGAGCTTATCAGCCTGAAACTTTTTCACATAAGCGTTGCAGCCCCAAACTTTTAAGAAATGACAGCTTAGGTTTCTCTAAACCATAGTTCATATGGTGTCATCTCATCAGAATTACGTGGTGCCCTATTTAAAGTGAATGTGGTTGTCTCTAATGCCTAACCCATAAACTATCGTGGTAATTCGATAAGAGACATCATGGTATGCATCATATCCAATAGGGTGCAGTTATGATGTTCGAACACACCATCACACTATGGTGTTCCAGGCTGTATTAGTTGTGAAACAATTTCCACAATATCTTAATTCTGTGCCAAACTCGTAATTCAGATATTCATCTCTATGATCATATCATAGATATTTTATCCTCTTGTCACGGCGATCTTTCAACTTCACCTTGAAATTACTTGAACCTTTCAATAATTCAGACTCGTGATTCATCAAGTAAATATACTCAACATCTACTCAAATCATTTGTGAAGTAAGAACATAACGATATCCACTACACGCCTCAGCACTCATTGGACTGCACACATCAAAATGTATTACTTCCAACAAGTTGCTTTCTAGTTCCATTTTACTGAAAACGAGGCTTTCAGTCATCTTGCCCATGTGGTATGATTTGCATGTCTCAGGTGATTCAAAATCAAGTGAGTCCAAATAGTCCATTTGCATGGAGTTTCTTCATGCATATACACCAATAGACATGGTTCGCATGTCTCAAACTTATCAAAACGAGTGAGCCCAAAGATCCATCAACATGGAGCTTCTTCATGCGTTTTATACCGATATGACTTACGTGGCAGTGCCACAAGTAGGTGGTACTATCATTACTATCTTATATCTTTTTGGCATGAACATGTGTATCACTACGATCGAGATTCAATAAACCATTCAATTTAGGTGCAAGACCATTGAAGGTATTATTCAAATAAACAGAGTAACCATTATTCTCCTTAAATGAATAACCGTATTGTGATAGACATAATCCAATCATGTCTATGCTCAACGCAAACACCAATCTCGATGGTAGAGGGAGAGTGCGATGCTTGATCACATCAAGCTTGGAAAAACTTCCAACACATATCGCCAGCTCACCTTTAGCTAGTCTCTGTTTACTCCGCAGCCTTTTATTTCGAGTTTACTAACACTTAGCAATCGAACCGGTATCTAATACCATGGTGCTACTAGGAGTACTAGTAAAGTACACATTAACACAATGTATATCCAATATACTTCTATCGACAGCCTTCTCATCTACCAAGTATCTAGGGTAATTCTGCTCCAGTGGCTGTTTCCCTTATTACAGAAGCACTCAGTCTCGGGTTTGGGTTCAACCTTGGGTTTCTCCATTAGAGCAGCAGCTGATTTGCTGTTTCATGAAGTATCCCTTCTTGCCCTTGCCCTTCTTGAAACTAGTGGTTTCACTAACCATCAACAATTGATGCTCCTTCTTGATTTCTACTTTCGCGGTGTCAAACATCGCGAATATTTCAAGGATCATCATATCTATCCCTGATATGTTATAGTTCATCACGAAGCTCTAGCAGCTTGGTGGCAATGACTTCGGAGAAACATCACTATCTCATCTGGAAGATCAACTCCCACTCGATTCAAATGATTGTTGTACTCAAACACTCTGAGCACAAGCTCAACAATTGAGCTTTTCTCCCTTAGTTTGCAGGCTAAGAAAATCGTCAGAGGTCTTATACCTCTTGACGTGGTCACGAGCCTGAAATCCCAATTTCAGCCCTCGAAACATCTCATATGTTTCGCGACATTTCAAAACGTCTTCGGTGTCTCAACTCTGAACTATCACGTAGTTATCAAAATGTGTATGTCAGATGTTCGCAACATCCACAGATGACATTCGAAGTTCAGCACACTGAGCGGTGCATTAAGGACATAAGCCTTCTATGAGGCAATGAGGACAATCCTCAGTTTATGGACCTAGTCCGCATAATTTCTACTATCAACTTTCAACTAAATTTTCTCTAGGAACATATCTAAACAGTAGAACTAAAGTGCGAGCCACAACATAATTTGCGAAGACCTTTTGACTATGTTCAGGATAATTAAGTTCATCTTATGAACTCCCACTCAGATAGACATCCCTCTAGTCATCTAAGTGATTACATGATCCGAGTCAACTAGGCCCTGTCCGATCATCACGTGAGACGGACTAGTCATCGTCGGTGAACATCTTCATGTTGATCGTATCCACCATATGACTCATGCTCGACCTTTCGGTCTCTTGTGTTCCGAGGCCATGTCTGTACATGCTAGGCTCGTCAAGTCAACCTAAGTGTTTTGCATGTGTAAATCTGTCTTACACCCGTTGTATGTGAACGTTAGAATCTATCACACCCGATCATCACGTGGTGCTTCGAAACAACGAACTGTCGCAATGGTGCACAGTTAGGGGGAACACTTTCTTGAAATTATTATGAGGGATCATCTTATTTACTACCGTCGTTCTAAGTAAACAAGATGCAAAAACATGATAAACATCACATGCAATCAAATAGTGACATGATATGGCCATCATCACTTTGCTCCTCTTGATCTCCATCTTCGGGGCTCCATGATCATCATCGTCACCGGCATGGCACCATGATCTCCATCATCATGATCTCCATCATCGTGTCTTCATGAAGTTGTCTTGCCAACTATTACTTCTACTACTACAGCTAACGGTTAGCAATAAAGTAAAGTAATTACATGACGTTTATGTTGACACGCAGGTCATAAATAAATTAAGACAACTCCTATGGCTCCTGCCGGTTGTCATACTCATCGACATGCAAGTCGTGATTCCTATTACAAGAACATGGTCAATCTCATACATCACATATATCATTCATCACATTCTTCTTGGCCATATCACATCACATAGCATACCCTGCAAAAACAAGTTAGACGTCCTCTAATTGTTGTTTGCATGTTTTACGTGGCTGCTATGGGTTTCTAGCAAGAACGTTTCTTACCTACGCAAAAACCACAACGTGATATGCCAATTGCTATTTACCCTTCATAAGGACCCTTTTCATCGAATCCGATCCGACTAAAGTGGGAGAGACAGACACCCGCTAGCCACCTTATGCAACTAGTGCATGTCAGTCGGTGGAACCAGTCTCACGTAAGAGTATGTGTAAGGTCGGTCCGGGCCGCTTCATCCCACAATGCCGCCGAATCAAGATTGGACTAGTAACGGTAAGCATATTGAACAAAATCAACGCCCACAACTACTTTGTGGTCTACTCGTGCATAGAAACTACGCATAGACCTAGCTCATGATGCCACTATTGGGGAACGTAGCAGAAATTCAGAATTTTCCTACGTGTCACCAAGATCTATCTATGGAGAAACCAGCAACGAGGGGAAGGAGAGTGCATCTACATACCCTTGTAGATCTCTAAGCGGAAGCGTTCAAGAGAACGGGGTTGAAGGAGTCGTACTCGTCGTGATCCAAATCACCGGAGATCCTAGTGCCGAACGGACGGCACCTCCGCGTTCAACACACGTATAGCCCGGTGACGTCTCCCATGCCTTGATCCAGCAAGGAGAGAGGGAGAGGTTGAGGAAGACTCCATCCAGCAGCAGCACAACGGCGTGGTGGTGGTGGAGGAGCGTGGTACTCCAGCAGGGCTTCGCCAAGCACCGCAAGAGACGAGGAGGGAGAGGGGGTAGGGCTGCGCCAAGAAGGAGAGGAACTCGTGTGTGTTGGGCAGCCCAAACCTCAAGTATATATAGGGGGAGGGGAGGGGCTGCGCCCCCACCTAGGGTTCCCTCCCTAGGGGTGGCGGCAGCCCCCAGATCCCATCTGGGTGGCGGCCACAAGGGGGAGAGGGGAAGGCGCACCTGGGGTGGGCCTTAGGGCCCATCTGCCCTAGGGTTTGCCCCCCTTCCCTCTTGGAGGCGCCTTGGGCCTTGGTGGGAGGCGCCCCAGCCCACCTAGGGGCTGGTCCCTTCCCACTATTGGCCCATGTAGGCCTCCGGGGCTGGTGGCCCCACTTGGTGGACCCCCGGGACCCTCCCGGTGGTCCCGGTACGTTACCGATAAACCCCGAAACTTTTCCGGTGACCAAAACAGGACTTCCCATATATAAATCTTTACCTCCGGACCATTCCGGAACTCCTCGTGACATCTGGGATCTCATCCGGGACTCCGAACAACATTCGGTAACCACGTATATCTATTCCTTATAACCCTAGCGTCATCGAACCTTAAGTGTGTAGACCCTACGGGTTCGGGAAACATGCAGACATGACCGAGACACCTCTCCGGTCAATAACCAACAGTGCGATCTGGATGCCCATGTTGGCTCCCACATGTTCCATGATGATCTCATCGGATGAACCATGATGTCGAGGATTCAATCAATCCCGTATACAATTCCCTTTGTCTAGCGGTATTGTACTTGCCCGAGATTCGATCGTCGGTATCCCGATACCTTGTTCAATCTCGCTACCGGTAAGTCTCTTTACTCGTTCCGTAACACATCATCTCGTGATCAACTCCTTGATCACATTGTGCACATTATGATGATGTCCTACCGAGTGGGCCCAGAGATACCTCTCTGTCACACGGAGTGACAAATCCCAGTCTCGATTCGTGCCAACCCAACAGACACTTTCGGAGATACCTGTAGTGTACCTTTATAGCCAACCAGTTACGTTGTGACGTTTGGCACACCCAAAGTATTCCTACGGTATCCGGGAGTTGCACAATCTCATGGTCTAAGGAAATGATACTTGACATTTAGAAAAGCTTTAGCATACGAACTACACGATCTTTGTGCTAGGCTTAGGATTGGGTCTTGTCCATCACATCATTCTCCTAATGATGTGATCCCGTTATCAACGACATCCAATGTCCATGGTCAGGAAACCGCAACCATCTATTGATCAACGAGCTAGTCAACTAGAGGCTTACTAGGGACATGGTGTTGTCTATGTATCCACACATGTATCTGAGTTTCCTATCAATACAATTCTAGCATGGATAATAAACGATTATCATGAATAAGGAAATATAATAATAACTAATTTATTATTGCCTCTAGGGCATATTTCCAACACTCCGCCCCTTTTATACTTAAGCACTCGTTCGAATAAAATGTAATAAGAAACACCTTTGTAATTTGTTTATGAAAGACAAGAGCTTACGGTCCTCTCATACGATTGTTGTTGTTCTTATTTACTTCTGAAAACCCCCAGTGGGTGGGCTTTGTCGCGAATCCGTTTCACCTAAGTTCGAAAGAAAATCCTACCGAGTGGAGAGCAATCCTCCCACTCGGGGGCTTAGCTGCAGTCCGGTACTCGCCTAAGTTCTCTCACTCGGAGACTTAGCTGCAGTCTGGTACTTGCCTAAGTTTGAAAAATCCTACCGAGTGGAGAGCAATCCTCCCACTCGGGGGCTTAGTTGCAGTCCAGCACTCACCTAAGCTCTCTCACTCAGAGGCTTAGCTGCAGTCCGGTACTCGCCTAAGTTTGAAAAATCCTACCGAGTGGAGAGCAATCCTCCCACTCGGGGGCTTAGCTGCAGTCCAGCACTCGCCTAGCTCTCTCACTCGGAGGCTTAGCTGCAGTCCAGTACTAGCCTAAGTTTGAAAAAATCCTACCGAGTGGAGAGCAATCCTCCCACTCGGGGGCTTAGCTGCAGTCCAGTACTCGCCTAAGTTCTCTCACTCAGAGGCTTAGCTGCAGTCCAATACTCGCCTAAGTTTGAAAAAATCCTACCGAGTGGGGAGCAATCCTCCAACTCGGGGGCTTAGCTGCAGTCCAGTACTCGCTTAAGTTCGAAACATATCCCTATCCGCAAGGACGACGAGGTGCAGGTCGACTGCAACCTTCTCCTTCGGAGCTACGGCACAAGTACAATGTACGCTCCATCCCTATCCGCAAGGACGACGAGGTGCAGGTCGACTGCAACCTTCTCCTTCGGAGCTACGGCACAAGTACAACGTACGCTCCATCCCTATCCACAAGGACGACGAGGTGCAGGTTGACTGCAACCTTCTCCTTCGGAGCTACGACACAAGTACAACGTACGCTCCATCCCTATCCGCAAGGACGACGAGGTGCAGGCCGACTGCAACCTTCTCCTTCGGAGCTACGGCACAAGTACAACGTGCGCTCCATCCCTATCCGCAAGGATGACGAAGCGCAAGTCGACTGGAGCCACCACTTCAAAGATGCATCTCCAGCGCAAAGACTATTCCGAGCAGTGAACAAAGTCCATTAGAAGGCAAAACGCAAGCACATTCGGAGATAAACCAAATTCGGATAAATCCTAAAGTTCCAAGCAGAAAATCAAAAGTATTCGGGCATCAAGCCCGAAGGAGTTTAACGGTTACAGCAATCACTCGGCATTCCGATGCAAATTTAAAGCAGATTCAAGTCTCATAAGTTTGTTCACTCGGCAAGAGGAGGGCTGGCAGGCTCCACGAATGAGTCCAGGTCGATCCCATCAGCGATCCGAGTAGCGGCAACAATGAAAGTCTCCATGAAGGACTGGAAGTCATGCTTTTTGGTGTTAGCGACTTTGATCACAGCCAGCTTGTCTTCACGAGCCTCCTTGCAATGGACTCGCACCAAGGACAGCGCCACGTCAGCACCACACCGGGCGGAGGACTTCTTCCATTCTTGCACTCGGTCGGGGATCTCGTTCAGTCGAGCCATCAGGGATTCCAGGTCATTTTGAAGCGTCGCCCTCGGCCAAAGCGATGAGTCGATTCGGGAGACTACCTCCTTCAGGCGCACGAGGTAGCTTGTGGCGCTGGCGATACGGGACTCCAGTCGGAGCACGTTCATTGCAGTTTCGTCGCAAACTGGAGAAGCGATAGGGTCCAGACCTGTCTCGACCTTTCCAGTTTCCTCGTCGAAGTCTTGGCAGAATTCTGCGGCCAAAAATTAGTGAGTCGACCGAGCAGGATCCGATCGCAAGCATCAACACAGTCGGTTTAAAAGAAATACCTTCCAGCGCGAGATAAAGCTTCTTGGCAAGAGTCCTCAGATAAGCTTCCGTGTCATTCCTCTTGCGGATCATGGACTCCAGCTTCTCATTCAGGGAAACCTTGTCCTTCTTCATACTAGTCACTTCACGTTAGCTTCATTGAGGCAAGATTTCAGTTTGTTCACCTCCCCTTCCAGCGTCCCGACTGAAGCAAGCTTCTGGTCTGCGAGAGCAGTTTTCTCTTGGGCTGCTTTTTGCGCGGCGTCGAGGTCCGAGTCCTTCTTCTCCAGAGCCAACTTCATTTTCTCTGCAAAAGAAGCAACCGAATCAAACAAGAGATCAAAGAAATATGTTGAAAGTCAGTCGACAGCCAGTTACCTTCCATACCAGCAGCTTCGTCCTGAGCTTTCTTCAGATTCTGCTGGGCCAATTCCAAGTCGAGGTTGAGTTGCCTCTGCTTCTCCTCAAGTTCAGCAAACTTGGAAATAAGAGCACAAGACTTCTGCAGAAGGCAAAAGACGGGTCAGTCGATAAGACCAAAGGTTGTTTACTTCCGAGTGAATAAAACCTAAAGAAGTTCGCTTAGACCCCAGCCGACTGCACACAGTCGACTGAGGTCTCGGGGGCTACACCCAGCGGGTGCACTTGGTGTGCCCCCGCTAATTAAGACCCAACTCGACCGGTCCACCCGGACCAAGTAAAAAAAAGTTGTTCAGACTGCGGTCTCGGGGACTACACCTACTGGGTGCACTTAGCGTGCCCCCACCGGTTCAGATCCTACTCGACCGGTCCGCCTGAGTCAAGTGGAAGAAAAAAAGAAAGGAATGTAGAACTCAGACCCCAGTTGACTGCCAGCAGTCGACCGCGGTCTCGGGGACTACGCCCAGTGGGTGCACTTAGCGTGCCCCACCGATTCAGATCCCACTCGCCCAGACTGAGTGGAAGAACGCAACTACCAAAGACAACAAAACACCCAGTGGGTGCTCTGATTCGACGCAAACAACAGGAGATTGTGTAGAAGAAAAAATTTCGGGTAGCATATCCTCATAGAACAAGAGCAGTCGGAAAGTCTACTTACCTGGACATTGGCCCGAAGAGCAGCGCTGGCGTCGTAGGCAGCCTGGCTATTCTCATGCACCGTCTTCACCCGCTCCATCATCACATCAGCCTGTCGGATGGCTTCCGCAGCCGCTTCCGACTGGTTTTCCGGGACGGGTAGCTGGTGAAAAAGAGAGCAGACGACCCAGGTGTGGCAGCTTGGAGCTCCGTGGCGTGGAGTTGGACGACTGAGGGAATCACCGGTGCAGTCGATGGTGCGGGGTGCTCACTCGACAAGGGTGCAGCGAAGGTTACAGAGGCCCTGCCCGCATCTTTAGGTTGACGGACTGGTGGTGTTGTTGTTGGCCCTTGCCGATACATCTTGCCAGCTACTACCTTCTTGCTCTTCCTGGGCTTAAGAGCCACATCTTCATCGTCATCTGGAAGATCGATGATGTTGGGTAGAGCTGCAAGACAGATCATTCGACCCCAAGTGAACCACTAGAATGCAATCGACCAAGGAATCAAGAACAAGATCATAAGAGTTTCTACCTGGGTTAGAGATAACCGCGTCTTCCATCTCCTCATCTCGGTACTGGAGGGAAGAGGTTCCTGACGTAGCAGCACTGCAAAGACCCGCATCCAGTCGGTTACGCTCTGTTACTCGAGTCGACGAAAAGAACAAGTCAGATGATTACCCGGAGATAGTAGGGACGGTCACTTTGATCCTGGGCAAAGCCTTTGGTAGTTTGGAGGAGATGGCTTTCGGTGCTTTCGGCGCTGGAGGCGGCACAACTTTGGGCTGCTTCAGAGCCTTCTCAATCGGCGTTGGGGAAGACGTCCTGGGACGCTTCGAAGACTGCCCAATCGGCGCGGACACCAGGCCCGGAGTGCTCGCCGGGTCATGAGCGTGTTTGGATCTCCTCTCCCTGCGAGGAGGCGAGTCGACCTCTTCATCATCAGTCGATTCGTCGCTCTCCTCGTCCTCCTCGGCATCCGAGTACCCTTCGCCGCTCTCGCCCCCGCTCACTCCTTCCTCGACGTCTTGCTTCTGCACTCCGTTGGGCATTGAGTACATGTCGATGAGGGCCTGAAAAGACAACGATCAAAATAAATTTAGTCGACCATCAACAAGATGTCACACAGTGAATCGAAAAGATACTTAATAGAACAGAATCATACCTGCTCCGGCTGACGCGAGTGGTCGAATGGAATCACCCTCCTAGAGCCCCGAGGGTTGTCTTTGTTGCTGGTGATCCCCATCAGCCACTTCTCCAAGGTGTCCTCGCTGACGTCCTCCGGGTGGATCCGAGTGGAATCCTCGAGCCCAGAGTACATACACATCGGATGCTCACGTGCCTGAAGCGGTTGGATGCGTCGACTGAGAAAGACGTCCACCAGGTCCATCCCGGTCACCCCGTCGCGGACGAGTTGGACGACCCGCTCGACCAGCACCTTGACCTGCGCCTTCTCTTCTGGAACCACCTTCAGGGGGGTGGGCTTCTCCACTCGAGCCAAATAAAAGGGAGGAAGTCCAGTCGACTGACCCGGGGTCGGCTGGTCCTTGCAATAAAACCAAGTCGACTGCCAGCCCCAGACCGAGTCGGGAAGGATCATTGCTGGGAAGGTGCTCTTGCTCCTCATCTGGATCCCCAGGCCCCCACACATCTGGATCACTTGCTCCTCTCATCACTCGGATTGGCCTTTTTGACCGACTGGGAGCGGCAGGTGAAGATATGTTTGAAAAGACCCCAGTGCGGTCGACAGCCCAAGAAATTTTCACACATTGAAACGAAAGCAGCCAGATAGACTATGGTGTTTGGAGTGAAATGGTGGATCTGAGCCCCAAAGAAGTTCAAAAATCCCCAAAAGAAAGGATGGGGAGGCAGTGAGAATCCGCGATCTACGTGGGTGGCAAGGAGAACGCACTCACCCTCCCTTGGCTGCAGCTCGGTCTCGTTCCCCGGGAGCCGTGCCGACTTGTGGGGGATCAGTCCCCCCTCCACCAGGTCGTCGAGGTCGTCCTGTCTGACCGTCGAGCGGATCCAGTCGCCCTGGATCCAGCCCAGCGGCAGGCCGGATCTCGACGAGGATCCGCCCCGGCTGGTCCGCTTGCCCTTCGCCTTCGCGGTCGCCTTCTTCACGCGCTCCAGCACCGCCGCCTTCTCTTTCCCCATGGCGACGGATCGAGTTCGAGCGAGGGTCCGGTGACGAGAGCAGAAGCGAGCATGGCGGAGAGGTCGGATGAAGAAGAAAAGAGAATGGGAGCGCACGGGGCAGAGACCTGGTCCGGTGCCTTTTATAAGGTCGTTCCCCGAGTGACTGACTGGTGGACCCAGACGATCTAAACAAATCCCACAACAGTCGTGCGTGCAATACGTGGCGAAAAAGCTGGCGCGGAGATCGAGGAGACTTGCTTAATCCGTCCCGATTACCACGGTCTCGCCCGTCTGGCGTGCTTCCCAAAATTGGAATCCCGCGAAATCCGCGGAGAGCAGAGCAACTTGCTAGACTGAATACAAACGCCCTCTACATTATCATTCGGAATTCTACCGTGAAAATTCACTCGACAAAAACCAAGAATGGACCAAGGCGACTAAAAAAGGAGTCGACGTCGTCTCCTCTATTCATTGTTCCAGAACAAGATATACTCATAGCACAAAGAATGAGTCGGAAGTATTCCCAACTCCTTCCTCACTCAAACCCTGATCCATTCGGGGGCTAATGCTGAAGCTATGTACCTAGGGTAGGGTCATGGACCTGTCCAACATACCCTCCCCAAGGACATCTCTACGAAGAATCAGAAGCAGTCGAAGAGAAACCATCATCCACTCGACCATGAAGATGTGTTCACTCGACCACCTTGAAGACACTCGACCACCAGAAGATGAGAAGCCCTTCACTCCGCAACGGTCGGGGTTTAAACCATAGCTTTATGGACATTTATAGCACTTTACTTCGGACGTTACCAGTAATGCTCCTCCTTTATGAACATTGAACCCTGTGTAACGGAGGGGAGCTGGGGTCCTGGCGCACTCTATATAAGCCACCCCCCTCCTCTGAGACAAGGGTTCGCACTTTCTGTAATTCACATGCATATATCCAATCGACCGCCTCCGGGCTCCGAGACGTAGGGCTGTTACTTCCTCAGAGAAGGGCCTGAACTCGTAAAACTCGCGTGTACAACTTCTCCATAGCAAGGATCATGCCTCTACATTCCTACCCCCTTATTCTACTGTCAGGCTTAGAACCACGACAGGGCCTGTTCCGGAGCTCCGCCGGAGGGGGCATCCATCACGGAGGGCTTCTACATCAACACCATAGCCTCTCCGACTCCGATGAAGTGTGAGTAGTTTACCTCAGACCTACGGGTCCTTAGTTAGTAGCTAGATGGCTTCTTCTCTCTTTTTGGATCTCAATACAATGTTCTCCTCCCCCCCCCTCTTGTGGAGATCTATTCGATGTAATCTTCTTTTTGTGGTGTGTTTGTTGAGACCGATGAATTGTGGGTTTATGGTCAAGTCTATCTATGAATAATATTTGAATCTTCTCTGAATTCTTTTATGTATGATTGGTTATCTTTGCAAGTCTCTTCGAATTATCAGTTTGGTTTGGCCTACTAGATTGTCTTTCTTGCCATGGGAGAAGTGCTTAGCTTTGGGTTCGATCTTGCGGTGTCCTTACCCAGTGACAGAAGGGGCAGCAAGGCACGTATTGTATTGTTGCCATCGAGGATAACAAGATGGGGTTTATTTCATATTGCATGAATTTATCTCTCTACATCATGTCATCTTGCTTAAGGCGTTACTCTGTTTTTAACTTAATACTCTAGATGCATGCTGGATAGCGGTCGATGAGTGGGTATAGTAGTAGATGCAGAAGTCGGTTCTACTTGTCTCGGACTGATGCCTATATACATGATCATACCTAGATATTCTCATAACTATGCTCAATTCTCAATTCTGTCAATTGCTCAACAGTAATTTGTTCACCCACCGTAGAATACTTATGCTCTCGAGAGAAGCCACTAGTGAAACCTATGGCCCCCGGGTCTATCTTTATCATATCAATCTCCTACTACTTAGTTATTTACTTTGCATCTTTATCATAAAAATACCAAAAATATTATCTTATCATATCTATCAGATCTCACTCTCGTAAGTGGCCCTATAGGGATTGACAACCCCTATTTGTGTTGGTTGCGAGGATTTATTTGTTTTGTGCAGGTACGAGGGACTCGCGCGTAGCCTCCTACTAGATTGATACCTTGGTTCTCAAAAACTGAGGGAAATACTTACGCTACTTTGTTGCATCATCCCTTCCTCTTCGGGGAAAACCAACGCAGTGCTAAAAGAGGTAGCAAGAAGGATTTCTGACGCCGTTGCCGGGGAGGTCTACGCAAAAGTCAGCATACCAAGTATCCATCACATACCCTTATCTCCCGCATTACATTATTTGCCATTTGCCTCTCGTTTTCCTCTCCCCCACTTCACCCTTGCCGTTTTATTCGCCCTCTCTCTCTATCCTCCCTCTCTTTCTCTATTTGCCTCTTTTTGCCCGCTTGCTTCTTGTTTGCTCGTATGGTTAGAATAGTTGTTTATTTATTACTAAACAGAGAACCTAAGATCTATGGATCCTCATCCACTTGCTAATCTTTTTAAGAGGTCCAATTATGATAAACCAATTGCTAGTGAGTTTTGTGCACTAGATTATCTTTATGAAGTTTTGCTTGAAATTCGTGAATCTGAAAAGTGTGATGAATTACCTCATGAAGCGATTCACGATATATCTTTGAATAGAAAGCATGATTGCAATGATTCTATTATAAATTCTATTAATGTCAATGATGCTAATAATATGCAAAACCCTAAGCTTGGGGATGCTAGTTTCGATATGTCCTCTACTTGTTGCAATGATCATGATTGGGGTGATTCTTCTTTTGATCTTGAAAATTTATTTAAACCCCATGATGAATATGAGATTGATTATAATGTTTGCAATAATATTGAAAGTGGGTTTGGAAGAATGTCAACTTTAGATCCCACATATTTGGAGAATGTTCAATCTTATGAAGTTTTTGATAAAAGTGGGTTTGGAAAGGTCATGACTTTAGTTAATGTTAATCCCACTATTTTGGAAGAGTGTCAACTTTGCATGCATGTGGATCGTGTTGAAAATATTTTATGTGATAGCTATTTTGTTGAATTTGCTTATGATCCTACATATAATTATTATGAGAGAGGAAAATATGGTGGTAGAAATTTTCATGTTACTAAATTACCTCTCGTTATGTTGAGATTTCTATTGTTTCTTTCCGCTTCCTTGCATATGCTAGTTTTTGCTTGCCTTGATAATGTAACGCCCCGAGACCGATGTGCCAGGTGTCTTCCAGTTATTCGCTGTTGTTGCCTTGTCATTTGTTTGCGTGTCATGCATCTCATATCATGTAATCATGTGCATCGCATTTGCATACGTGTTCGTCTCATGCATCCGAGCATTTTCCCCGTTGTCCGTTTTGCATTCCGGCGCTCCTATGTCCTCCGGTGTCTCCTTTTACCTCTTTTCGTGTTCGGGTGTTAAACGTTCTCGGATTGGACCGAGACTTGCCAAGCGGCCTTGGGTTACTACCGGTAGACCGTCTGTCAAGTTTCATGCCATTTGGGCTTTGTTTGATACTCCAACGGTTAACCGAGGAACCGTAAAAGCCTCGTGTGTGCTGCAGCCCAACACCTCTCCAAAGTGGCCCAAAACCCACCAAAACCCCCTCCATCGTCTAGGTCATTCGATCATGATCGCGTGGCCGAAAACTGCACCTCATTTGGACTCTCCTAGCTCCCTCTACCTATATATATGTGATCCCCTCCAAAAATTCGCGGATGAAACCCTAGCAGTCTTCCTCCTAGCGCCGCCGGACATGTCCATCCGCGCCGGACATGTCCGCCGGCCACGTCCCTCCGTCCAATGGTGTCGCGCCACGTCGCTCATCCCGCCGCCGCAACCAACCGGCGCCCTCCACGTCACCACGCCACGCCTCCTCTCTCTCCCCCGCGCCGCCGCGGCCCTGCGGGCCCACGGCCGGTCCGCCCGGCCCGACCGCGCGCCCCGCGCCTGGCCCGGCCGCCGCCGCCTCTCCCTCGCCACGCCTCCGCGCCGCTCGCGCACTGCCTCTCCGCCGGCGAACTGCGCCTCCGCCGCCGCGCGAGCTCGCCGACCCCGCAGCTCGCCGGTCCCGCCACCGCGTCGCCCTCCGCGCCGGATGCCGCGCCCGCGCCGCCCCGGACCTCGCTGGCCCCCGGATCCGGCGCCCCGACCCCTCTCCGGCCACCTCCCTCGACTCCGGCCGCCTCCCCTCGCAAACTCCAGCGAGCAACTCCGGTGAACCTTGGAAACCGTGCCAGATCCAGATCTATGAGGTTGACACCGGATTTCTCTAAGTCCCCAGATCCTAGTATTTTTATGCATTTTTCATCGCATCATAACTCATTATCCGTGGCTCCGTTTTGGGCGTGTAGCATATCAAATTGTTCGTCTCAACGAGTACTTCATTTCATCTCATTGCATCATGTTCATTTGAGCTCATCTTGATGCCCTAAATGTTGTTGCAAGAGTGCTAGTTTATTTTAGTTTCATATCCTTATCAGGATTTGGACATTTTTCATTTTTGCCATGATTAATGTGTGCCTCCTATGAACTTGAGCCCTACATGTGTTTTGAAGTATGCCATGCCATCTTTACAGGGGTGTATGCCATGTATTTTTGTGATCTCTGTAGTGACTAGCACAAGCATGCAAAGTAGCTCTCGTAATGTTGCTGATTTCAGGGACTTAGAAATATTCTAAGTCTTTGCCCTATTAATATTTTATTTTTATGCCATGTATTCATGTTGCTACAGAGTGATCCATGCCTCTTTTGAGCATGATCAGTAAGGATGTTTTGTAGATATTGTGGTGCTCTATCCATCTATGTCTTTGTTTGCAATTATGGAGCACCCTAGCTTGACTCAATCGAGCTCTACTTTTGCTATTAAGTGTTCCTGGCAGAATGTTTTCATGTTAAGCATTTTTGCCGAGGTTGTTGTAGTTGATCCATGCATGCTATGATGTTGTGCTTACCATGTTTAGCTTCTATGCCATGTCTACTTGCTGGGTGTATGCTTAGTTGGTCATGCAATGTCTTGTGGTGAGTGCATCAAGCTCGTTAACATGCCTACTTAATATCTGTTTTGTCATGTTCCAGTTTTCTACTAAGTCTGGATCTGTTAACGATAATTGCTATGTTCACATGGTTGCCATTGTATTTTCTGATCCCTTTTGGCTTATGGTCAGTAAGGGACTTTTGTTGTATGCTTTGAGTAGCTTCATTCCATGACTTGCTTTGCCATGATATGTTCCTGTAGCATGTTGTTACCTTGCTCTAAACATTGCTTCCTGATGTTAAATTCCTGACTTGTTATTTTCACCAAGTATGTAACCTGATATCTTTTGCACTTTTGCCATGCTTGTTTGAACCTGCTATTGAGTGAATTAGCCGTAGCTCAGTGTTCATCTTTTGTCAAGCATCTCGAGTGAATCCCTGCCATGTGTTTTGTTTCTATGTTAGAGTGTTGTAGCATGTTGTTCCTGATGCATTTAGATGGCCTCGTGCTGTTAATCGCAGATCGGTGCCATATTTGTTTCGCTTGTCATTTGCAAACCGTGCATCCGATTCCGGTGATCTTTATATCGATTTCGACCGAAATCAACTCATCTTTCCAGTGGCGCTCTTGGTTTTCCAAGTTGAGGCCTGGTTCAATCTTTCCTTTCCGAAGCATGCATATGCATTGCATATCACATCCCGCATATCATGCCATACTTTGCATCATGTGGTTTGTGCATTGCACGTGGTTGATTGTGTCTCCCTTTGCTTGTGTTCTTGATTTGGGTAGAGCCGGGAGACAAGTTCGTGTTCGAGGAACCCGTTAAGTACGTTTATGAGGATCAAGCTTTCGTCTTCTCGGAGAACTTTGCAGGCAAGATGACCATACCCTCGAAATCACTTCTATCTTTGCTTGCTAGTTTGCTCGCTCTATTGCTATGCCTATGATGCGATACCTACCACTTGCTATATCATGCCTCCCATATTTCCATGAGCCTCTAACACACCTTTTCCTAGCAAACCATTGTTTGGCTATGTTACCGCTTTGCTCAGCCCCTCTTATAGCGTTGTTAGTTGCAGGTGAAGATTGGAGTTTGTCCCTTGTTGGAACATGTTTATTGTTGGGATATCACAATATCTCTTATTTAATTAATGCATCTATATACTTGGTAAAGGGTGGAAGGCTCGGCCTTATGCCTGGTGTTTTATTCCACTCTTGCCGCCCTAGTTTCTGTCATACCGGTGTTATGTTCCTTGATTTTTGCGTTCCTTACGCGGTTGGGTTATAATGGGAACCCCTTGACAGTTCGCCTTGAATAAAACTCCTGCAGCAGCCCAACATTGGTTTTACCATTTGCCACCTAGCCTTTTCTTTCCCTTGGGTTCTGCAGACTCAAGGGTCATCTTTATTTTAACCCCCCCAGGCCAGTGCTTCTCTAAGTGTTGGTCCAACCTGAGCGATGTCCGGCGCCCCCTAGGCAACCAGGGTCTATGCCAACCCGACGTCTGGCTCATCTGGTGTGCCCTGAGAACGAGATATGTGCAGCTCCTATCGGGATTTGTCGGCACATCTGGGTGGCTTTGCTGGTCTTGTTTTACCATTGTCGAGATGTCTTGTAACCGGGATTCCGAGTCTGATCGGGTTGTCTTGGGAGAAGGAATATCCTTCATTGACCGTGAGAGCTTGTGATGGGCTAAGTTGGGACACCCCTGCAGGGTTTTGAACTTTCGAAAGCCGTGCCCGCGGTTATGGGAAGATGGGAATTTGTTAATGTCTGGTTGTAGAGAACCTGAAACTTATCTTAATTAAAATGCATCAACCGCGTGTGTAGCCGTGATGGTCTCTTCTCGGCGGAGTCCGGAAAGTGAACACGGTGTTGGAGTTATGCTTGAACGTAAGTAGTCTAGGATCACTCCTTGATCATAGATTCTCGATCGTGCTTTGCCTTCTCTTCTCGCTCTCTTTTGCGTAAGTTAGCCACCATATATGCTAGTTCTTGCTGCAGCTCCACCTCATACCTTTTACCTACCCATAAGCTTAAATAGTTTTGATCGCGAGGGTGTGAGATTGTTGAGTCCCCGTGACTCACAGATTACTTCCAAAACCAGTTGCAGGTGCCGATGATACCGTGCAAGTGACGCAACCGAGCTCAAGGAGGAGCTCGATGAAGATCATGTACGTTGAGTTGTTTCGTTTCCAGTTGATCAGTAGTGGAGCCCAGTCGGGGCGATCGGGGATCTGTAGCATTAGGGGTAGTCCTCTTTTATTTTGGTTCCATAGTCGGACCTTGATTGTACCTGGATGATTGTAATTCTTTATTCATGATTGTGTGAAGTGGCGATTGTAAGCCAACTATGTATCTCTTTCCTTATTCAGTACATGGGTTGTGTGAAGATTACCCCTCTTGCGACATTGCCTTCAATGCGGTTATGCCTCTAAGTCGTGCTCCGACACGTGGGAGATATAGCTGCATCGTGGGTGTTTCAGATTGCTCCACCTCTTGAAAATTCTTGATGCAGTGATGCTTCTCGCCATCACCATTCTTTATTGTCCCCCGTGTTGAGTGAACTCTGTTGTGAGAATTTAATATCTCTAGCAACCCTATTGTTTCGAAGTGAATGGCCGATAGTTTCGTTATCGAATCACCATTCTAACTTTGATCGTCCTACATGGTCCATATTTCCAGGTGCATTTTTGTTCAATATTTAATCGTGGATCTTCTCATCAAACATACCTCATTATATACTTTGGTGTGTCCAATGCTATCACCTTGTTCACCTAATTGTGTGAATCCATCTTTTTGCAAATCTTGATGAATTGTCGCTGAGTCCCTCAGTCACCTCCTCGTCCTCTCCTAGGTTTGATGATGAACTCTTGTTTCGGAACTCGCTTCCATAGATCAATTCCCGAGAATCTTACAATGTCATCTCGAAAATTTGTGGTGCACCTTTCTTCTCAGGCATCCTGAGTCTGAGGTATCCTGACACCAATCGGATCTGAACCTTGGTCAGATATGATGGTTGGACAATATTTTCCAAGATTCATAACATTGGTCCTTATATGACCCGGTAAGTTGATGTCATGCCTAGCACACCTGGCTGGAGGACCTGTTGTTATAGTTTCCTTTTTAACATGGTTAACCACTCTTCCATGAGGAAAATTGTAAGACTTATTCTATAAGTTGTTCCTGATGAATCCTTTGTGTATCCAAGTCTGACCTTTGCTTAAAGGCCATGTCAACGCTATCTCGAACTATGTATGTGGTATTCCAATTTTCAATTAGAACATTTGAAGCACCATGCTAAATGTTTCTCTCCCCTTACGTGAAGGGTTTTCTACATTATATCTTGTCACGGATATCATGCTCTGCTTGTCCTTGGGAAGGATATACCCCTGAAATATGTGTTTAAACACATTTTTCCTTTCCATTGTTCTGTTTAATCTGATAATCACATTTTCCTTTCCATTGTTTGGTTTAACCTTTCTTGTGATCTATATGATCCAAGCAGAAATATTCTCCTGCTTGTGTAAACACCTCGGTGTACAATTCTGTTAGCAAGACCATATTACTATTGTTGATGACATTCCGGTAACCACTGATGGACGAGAACTTTGCCTATTGGTCCGCCTCATTCAACGAGCAGGAAAATGGTTCTCTTTGTCCCTCGCCCTTGGTACCGACGTTGTTGCTGACATAACTGACGGGCTACCGTCTGACATGCCTTGCTATCATGACCGTGCAAGAGGTCACCGCCCTTCCTACTTTAACCCACGTGGTGGGCCCATAACCCACAAGTTCCACAGGATCGAAACCTAATTCTCTTGTACATCCCTGTTTCTAAATGTGTTTTTTTGCCTATAAGATGCCTATGCATAGGAAGTATGTTAGACTTAAATGTGTTTGTCACGTGTTTTATGATGCTCTCTTTGTGCTTCAATTCTTGTCTTTCATGTGAGCATCATTGAAATATTATGCCTAGCTATAAGGCTTTAAAGAAAAGCGCTTGTTGGGAGTCAACCCAATATTTATCCTTGCTGTTATTCAATAAATAATTTTTCTAGCCTCTGTTTTGTTTGTGTTTTTTGTGTTTAATTAGTGTTTGTGTCAAGTAGAACCGTTGGGAAGACTTGGGGAAAGTCTTGTTGAACTTGCTGTAAAAAACAGAAACTTTAGCGCTCACGAGAACTGCTGTAATTTTTATTTGGAAAGTGCTATTTAGTTAATTCTTTTTGAAGATGATTAATAGATAAATTCCTCACGTCCAGAAATTTATTTTAGATTTTTTGCGGTTTCATATCTTGCGCTAGCTACAGATTACTACAGACTGTTCTGTTTTTGACAGATTCTGTTTTTCGTGTGTTGTTTGCTTATTTTAATGAATCTATGGCTAGTAAAATAGTTTATAAACCATAGAGAAGTTGGAATACAGTAGGTATAACACCCATATAAATAAACAATGAGTTCATTAAAGTACCTTGAAGTGATCTTTTATTCTCTTTCGCTAACAGAGCTCATGAGATTTTCTACTTTAAGTTTTGTGTTGTGAAGTTTTCAAGTTTTGGGTAAAGATTTGATGGATTATGGAACAAGGAGTGGCAAGAGCCTAAGATTGGATGCCCATGGAACCCCCAAGATAATCTAAGGACACCTAAAATCCAAAGCTTGGGGATGCCCCGGAAGGCATCCCCTCTTTCGTCTACTTCTATCGGTAACTTTACTTGGAGCTATGTTTTTATTCGCCACATGATATGTGTTTTGCTTGGAGCGTCTTGTATGATTTGAGTCTTTGCTTGTTAGTTTACCAAAATCATCCTTTCTGTACACACCTTTTGAGAGAGCCATACATGATTTAGAATTTTTTAGAATACTCTATGTGCTTCGCTTATATCTTTTGAGTTATATAATTTTGCTCTAGTACTTCACTTATATCTTTTAGAGCACGGTGGTGGATTTGTTTTATAGAAACTATTGATCTCTCATGCTTCACTTAGATTATTTTGAGAGTCTTTAATAGCATGGTAATTTGCTTAAAATCCTAATTTGCTTGGTATACAAGATTAATAATAAAACTCTCTTATGAGTGTGTTGAATACTATGATAAGTTTGATACTTGATAATTGTTTTGAGATATGGAGATGGTGATATTAAAGTCATGCTAGTTGAGTAGTTGTGAATTTGAGAAATACTTGTGTTGAAGCTTGTGATTCCCGTAGCATGCACGTATGGTGAACCGTTATGTGATGAAGTCGGAGCATGATTTATTTATTGATTGTCTTCCTTATGAGTGGCGGTCGGGGACGAGCGATGGTGTTTTCCTACCAGTCTATCCCCCTAGGAGCATGCGCGTAATACTTTGCTTTGATAACTTGTAGATTTTTGCAATAAGTATATGAGTTCTTTATGACTAATGTTGAGTCCATGGATTATACGCACTCTCACCCTTCCACCTTTGCTAGCCTCTCTAATATCGCGCACTTTTCGCCGGTATCATACACCTACCATATACCTTCCTCAAAAAAGCCACCATACCTACCTATTATGGCATTTCCATAGCCATTCCGAGATATATTGCCATGCAATTTTCCACCATTCCGTTCATGACACACTCCATCATTGTCATATTGCTTAGCATGATCATGTAGTTGACATAGTATTTGTGGCAAAGCCACCGTTCATAATTCTTTCATACCCGTCACTCATGCATCATTGCATATCCCGGTACACCGCCGGAGGCATTCATATAGAGTCATATTTTGTTCTAAGTATCTAGTTGTAATTGTTGAGTTGTAAGAAAAATAAAAGTGTGATGATCATCATTACTAGAGCATTGTCCCAGTGAGGAAAGGATGATGGAGACTATGATTCCCCCACAAGTCGGGATGAGACTCCGGACGAAATATAAAAGAGGCCAAAGAAGCCCAAATAAAAAAATAAAAGAGGCCATAAAAAAAGAGAAAAGGACCAAATAAAAAATAAAATAAAATAATAAGAGAAAAAGAGAGAAGGGCCAATGTTACTATCCTTTTATCACACTTGTGCTTCAAAGTAGCACCATGATCTTCATAGTAGAGAGTCTCTCATGTTATCACTTTCATATACTAGTGGGAATCTTTCATTATAGAACTTGGCTTGTATATTCCAATGATGGGCTTCCTCAAATTGCCCTAGGTCTTCATGAGCAAGCAAGTTGGATGCACACCCACTTAGTTTCTTTTTGAGCTTTCATATGCTTATAGCTCTAGTGCATCCGTTGCATGGCAATCCCTACTCACTCACATTGATATCTATTGATGGGCATCTCCATAGCCCATTGATACGCCTAGTTGATGTGAGACTATCTTCTCCTTTTTGTCTTCTCCACAACCACCACTCTATTCCACCTATAGTGCTATATCCATGGCTCACGTTCATGTATTGCGTGAAGATTGAAAAAGTTTTGAGAATGTCAAAAGTATGAAACAATTGCTTGGCTTGTCATCGGGGTTGTGCATGATTTAAATATTTTGTGTGGTGAAGATAGAGCATAGCCAGACTATATGATTTTGTAGGGATAACTTTCTTTAGCCATGTTATTTTGAGAATACATAATTGCTTTGTTAGTATGCTTGAAGTATTATCATTTTTATGTCAATATGAACTTTTGTCTTGAATCTTTCGGATCTGAATATTCATACCATAATTAAGAAGAATTACATTAAAATTATGCCAAGTAGCACTCCGCATCAAAAATTCTGTTTTTATCATTTACCTACTCGAGGACAAGCAGGAATTAAGCTTGGGGATGCTTGATACATCTCCAACGTATCTATAATTTTTGATTGCCCCATTCTATATTATCTACTATTTTGGACATTATTGGGCTTTATTATCCACTTTTATATTATTTTTGGGACTAACCTATTAACCGGAGGCCCAGCCCAGAATTGTTGTTTTTTGCCTGTTTTAGGGTTTCGAAGAAAATGAATATCAAACAGAGTCCAAACGGAATGAAACCTTCGGGAACGTGATTTTCTCATCGAATACAACTCAGGAGACTTGGACCCTACATCAAGAAACGTAATAGGAGGCCACGAGGTAGGGGCGCGCCTACCCCCCCCCCCCCCCCCCCCCCCGGCGCGCCCTCCACCCTCGTGGGCCCCATGTTGCTCCACCGACGTACTTCTTCCTCCTATATATACCCACGTACCCCCAAACGATCAGATACGGAGCCAAAACCCTAATTCCTCCGCCGTAACTTTCCGTATCCACGAGATCCCATCTTGGGGCCTGTTCCGGAGCTCCGCCGGAGGGGGCATCGATCACGGAGGGCTTCTACATCAACACCATAGCCCCTCCGATGAAGTGTGAGTAGTTTACCTCAGACCTACGGGTCCTTAGTTAGTAGCTAGATGGCTTCTTCTCTCTTTTTGGATCTCAATACAATGTTCTCCTCCCCCCCCCTCTTGTGGAGATCTATTCGATGTAATCTTCTTTTTGTGGTGTGTTTGTTGAGACCGATGAATTGTGGGTTTATGGTCAAGTCTATCTATGAATAATATTTGAATCTTCTCTGAATTCTTTTATGTATGATTGGTTATCTTTGCAAGTCTCTTCGAATTATCAGTTTGGTTTGGCCTACTAGATTGATCTTTCTTGCAATGGGAGAAGTGCTTAGCTTTGGGTTCAATCTTGCGGTGTCCTTTACCGATGACAGTAAGGGTAGCAAGGCACGTATTGTATTGTTGCCATCGAGGATAACAAGATGGGGTTTTCTTCATATTGCATGAGTCTATCACTCTACATCATGTCATCTTGCTTAAGGCGTTACTCTGTTTTTAACTTAATACTCTAGATGCATGCTGGATAGCAGTCGATGAGTGCAGTAATAGTAGTAGATGCAGGCAGGAGTCGGTGTACTTGTCTCGGACTTGATGCCTATATATATGATCATACCTAGATATTCTCATAACTATGCTCAATTCTGTCAATTGCTCAACAGTAATTTGTTCACCCACCGTAGAATACTTATGCTCTCGAGAGAAG